>NC_072461.1:3837853-3929924 GCF_027596085.1 Anoplopoma fimbria
GCAGAGCAAACCATCAGCCTTCTGCCAAGCCATTTGGTTGTTACAGTCAGACACAAACTGTGTGTGTGTGTGTGTGTGTGTGTGTGTGTGTGTGTGTGTGTGTGTGTGTGTGTGTGTGTGTGTGTGTGTGTGTGAGTGAAACATGGAAGCAGCTCTGGTGGTCTGTTCAGCTTGCTTTCAGCATTTCATGTCACTCATCATCATTTGAGGTTACCACAGTAAAACAGAAGACCAGAGTTCAGCAGAGATCAAATGAGATGTCGCTACCATTTAGTCTGTGTAACATTCAAACCATGAATGAGGTTGCTTCTTAGAGATCTTCATTTTTGTGAATTCTCAGAAAGATTACCGCAGTCTTTTGCTGTAGATTTTAGGTCCCAACTGTTGAAGAGAGGACATATGGAGCATAAAGATCTATGACATGTAAAGCCTGTTACATGGGAGCAAATAGTGCTGATGCTGAGATGCAAAGCTCAAACTGAATGAACATCCATTTGGATGAAAAAGAATGAGGATTTGTTAACTATGTCTGACATTTGTTTCCTTTGTTTTATCTAAAGAAAACTGCTTAAGATTCACACCGGCTATATCATCCTTTTCTGGATCTGATTACGATTACGGGTTAATATTATCATATAGGGCCTGCTGAGGGTGTTTACTGAAATTCTGGTGAAACTACCCTACAGTGTTCATCTGATATGAAGGATTGAAGTCAATACTTTTGGATTGTAGCTGTAAAAAATTCCAAACATATTTAGATATTCATGAGTTATTACTGTGTAACATTCTTGGTAAATCACTGCATTTAGGCCACGGTGTTGGGTTGCACCAGCTATTCATAAATCCATTACTAAGTTTGATCTTCATGAGTTCATTCAACTAGCTAGTTTCACACCAGTGGCATTTACTAAATCTTTATCTTGCACCATTAAGGGTTCAAAGATAATGGGTTTTTTTTTCAATTGCCTGGTTGAGCAAGTGGGTCAGAGATTGACTTTGCAAAATGCAATTCCATAAATATTTACATAATCATTCAACAACAGTTTGATTAAGTGTCATGTCCAATGTGTGGACCGTACTGATTTTACTCTTAATAAACTGTTTCGTTTATATTCTGAACATTAGCAAGCCATCGTTAGCTTTGGCTGTTGGTTCAGTCACACATGACAGTTACTGCAAGTTACTAATAACTAGCTACTTTGTGTGGTGAAACCTGGTTTAATTTGGGTAGTGTTAAGTTACATTTTCACTTAGTAAACCTTCCTGTCATAATCAGTTTACTTTGAACTTATATAACAGCTGGTGCAATCAGCAGCAGAAAACTAAAGCTCTCCACTGAAACACAGATATTTATAATGAAACAAATTCAGCCTCAAACAAACTAGCTATAATACATACACTGTATAGAAGATAGATAATAATAAGGTGTTTTAATGAAAGCTTATTATGATATATATGCAAACGGATGTGTGTGTCACTCCATTAAGTCTCCGTGGTCCTACAGTAGTGTTTACTTTGTAGTCACTATTGTTTGTTCAGGGAAGGTTTTTGCAAAATCACTAGCACCTTACCTAACATTTACAGATTTAAAGAAATGTACAGTCACCCCTGGGAGCTTTCCAGTATCATCTAAACTATTGTACTGCTGTTTGTTTTGTACATTTAAGAGCTGAAGCAGTGGAACATTAACAGTAGTTTTTTTTTTTTTTAAGTGTTAGGCTACTGAGTCCCTTTTCCTGGCCAGATTTATCCTAGACAAGACCACTTTGTTCAACATCCGTTTGTTAACAGTTGATGGATTTATTTCATTAGTTTCATCTCACATTGCCTTATAAATAACAAGACTTTATTTCTGCAAAGCAAACAAAGATAAAAATCTCATCCTGGATCTTGTGAAAGGAGAAATAAGGAGACTGGTCTGATTTGTTTTCTATCGAGCCTTGTTTGCAGTCTTATCAGTGAGACCAGACCCTTCCCATAATGAATCCTGCCTCCTGTGTGCTGATATGGCCTTACTGGGATTCACTCACAGTGTACTGTTTACCACGAATGCAGCCTGATGGAGTCTGTAGATGGAACAACACAGTATGATAGCTCACTTTATTCATAGATAGCACTTCATGAATATCAGCATTATTATTATTATATTCCTTTATTGAAAAATTCAAGTGTTGCAGCAGCTCAACTACACAGACAATAAATACACATACTATACTATACAACTACACAGACAATAAATACACATACTATACAACTACACAGACAATAAATAACATACTACACAGACAATAAATACACATACTATACAACTACACAGACAATAAATACACATACTATACAACTACACAGACAATAAATACACATACTATACAACTACACAGACAATAAATACACATACTATACAACTACACAGACAATAAATACACATACTATACAACTACACAGACAATAAATACACATACTATACAACTACACAGACACAGACAATAAATACACATACTATACAACTAACAATAAATACACATACTATACAACTACACAGACAATAAATACACATACTATACAACTACACAGACAATAAATACACATACTATACAGCTACACAGACACAGACAATAAATACACATACTATACAAATTAATCTAGATGGGTTAACAAAGAATTATCATCAATTGATCGGTCATGAGTATGTAAGGATGGATGTTGTTGTTTGTAATGTTTTCCCTTTAGTTTATAGTTATTATTACTCTGTGTGGGTTATACCATATGGTGTCTCTATGCTGTGTGTTCTCAAGCTCTCCTTGTCCAGCTGGTTGTGTGTCACCAGTCTACTCAGATATACCTGGATGTGGGCCATTATCCAGAGAGTGCAGGACGTCTGTAGCAGCGAAATTACCTTCTGGCACATACTGGTTTGAATGAGAGCTCCTATTTGCCTTAGCTTTGATACATAACTCCTCTCAGTCTGTCTCCTTCTCTTTGTGTTGCTCTGTTCGTCACTCTGAGTTGTGTTCCTCGAGCACACAAACACGAACACACACCTGTGTTTGCTAAAGGAGAGAGAGGGGGAGAGAGAGAATGAGAGAGAGACTATTGGAAGAGCAGGCCACATAGATCGGCACCATTTACATTGCTGGTTACTCAGGACAAGGTTTCAGTCAGCGGGGTGTAAGATAATACACCAGTCTTGTTCTGTGTTTTCTGTTTAATAGAGATTTTCTGATTCCTGGTAACACGTTGAGAGAAAACATTAAACATTAAAACAGGGTTGCTTCAAAATGCAGGAACAAGCTGCAGGAAGATCATCAAATATTATTGTTGTCATAGATACTGATAGAGTTACACTGAGACAATTATACAGTCTTGACCTTTCTAGGTGAGTGTTTTCATAATCGGGTTTTGATATGGATGTGATAGGATTACCTAGCGAGTTAGTGCACCATTATAATCAAACTGAAATACAAGGTGCTGTTGGCGTGACAGTTGAGGTAATACTATGCAGCAGCTTTATGGTCCACCTCAACCTTCAGTGATGCTGTGTGTGTCATATTACAATTATTTCAGGTTGAGAGTGAAATTAAACTCTTGAACTGGGAAGTTGACGAAACAATCTCACCAGTAGGTTAAACCAACATGGGCAAGAAGTCTAAATGAAAGTAAAAAAGAAGAAATGCAAAATTGAAGATGTAAACTTCAGTGCCAACTCCCATCTGCTGAAGAGTATCATGTTATGTGATCAAAAGGTCCAGAACAGCTGCTGAATGGAACTTGGGGTGATTGCTTGTCTTGTAAATTGTTCCAGGTGGTATTGTTGTTGCAATGATTTTTGTGATGGAATCACTGCCTTGATGTTGATCTATGTTCATTATTAAATTGTTATTCAAATAATAAAGTCGTAATTCAGATGTGTAACTCTAAATCAGAAGTGTAGCTCTATGCATGGATTAACATGCATAACCAATGATGATTTTTCTTTTCTTCCCTTCATTCGTCAGTGGCCATAGAGATGATGAATAATGAAGGGTGGCCGTTAATGGATGGGGCTTTCTCTCTGTCTCTTATTTCTTGGCTCTGCTGTTTTAGAGTTAATTGGAATACTCTGAAGATCTTTTATCACTCTGGCTGATGCCCTCAGGCTACAGTAGTTAGTTCACAGCAGATTCATCAGGCTTTGCCTCTGTAAAAGAGACATTTAATAGTTGTTGTAACATACGTACATTGTTTTATCTGTAAATTATTGTAAATATGTATTTTGTGGTGCCATTTTAGTAGGTATGGCTACTAAATGTTAAATTATTTTTGCTTTATTGATGCAAATAAACACACTAGGACTCTTGGTTGCTGGATGATATGTGAAACCATGACAGCAAAGTGCATCTGGATATTATTGGTTGCTGTAGTCGGGGAGCCGCAATAATGTTTTTGTTTATTTCAGCGATGAATGAATGTTGTTCATGCATCTTCTTGGGCGAAAGCGATCCACGGTGAGACACGTGCCGTCTCCATAGAAACCTGCAGGTTGTCTGAGCTTAGACACTTCACCATATGAATTCCTCAGAGGCCTGGTCTGTAGCCCAGATGAGAGAGATGAGAAAACACAAGTAGTCTGTGTCCTCAAGTTGGCAGCCAATCAATCAGCTTCCTGTATGTCAGGTGCACTCATAAAGAAAATTAGGGCCTATAGCCCCCTGTGTCTTGTGTGTGTTTGTGTGTTCTGTGTGTGTAGACTTTATATAAGTGTGATTGTGAGCAGAGTGGGTGTGCATCACATCAGACTGACACTGTCTCTGTTGTGTTGGTTGCATGAATCATTTCAGTTCATTCTGAATATAACAATGCTTCTGATGTGAATACTCCACATTTGCATAATGACTGCCATCTAATTAGTGAATGTTTATATATAAAATATTTAAAGATTAGTCATCTGGCATTAACGGTGTGGGTGCAATCCGTGCCCAGTGTGCATATTCTTCCCAGCACCAGCAGAGAAAAACAAGTTGTTCTTTGCTTCTCTCAATTTCTGACTTTCAAGTAGGTTTGGACAATATATACTGTTTTACTTAAAGGTCCAGTGTGGAGGATTTTGGGGGTCTATTAGCAGAAATGTAATGTAATATTCATATATCGGTGTATAAACACCTGAAACTAAAATCGTGGTGTATTTGTTAGCTCAGAAACAGCCATGTGACACTGCAATGTTTCTACAGTAGCCCAGAACGGACAAACCAAACTGACTGACTCTAGAGAAAGGCCACAGTCGTTCTCCTACACATGTTTAAAGGGAGGGGTGAGTGGAGGGGTGTTCAGTTGGATACAATCTGCAACATCACCGCTAGATGCCATTAAATCCTACAAACTGGACCTTTAAGTAAAACATCAAAGTACATCTTTCAGCACTGAAAGTTACTGGTAATATAATCCTTCCGTCTACAGCAAGTAAACCAAATATTAAGATTATTGGTCCATAAATTTGAGCAGTAGTTGAAAAAAACCTGAAGACAGAACTTTATTTCGTGGAAAGTTTTATGATCAAGCTGTAAATATCAAACAGTGAAAACTGATGTTGTTAGACAGCTGGCTGCTTCTTGACCAGTGAACTGCCTCACAGAAAACCTTTTCTTCACACCACCGAAGGATTGAATCAATGTTCAGATTGGAATGAAGGATAAAATATACTGTGTCAGCCACTGGAGCATGAAGCTGTGTGTGTCTGTGTTTGTGTAGAAGGTGAACTTGACTGTGTAATATGGCCATTGTGGACAGACTCATTACAACAGGAAATTACAGCTATCTGTGAGGCTGTGTCCGGAGGTTGATATTCCCCATGCAGATTGCAGAGCGGTGCCCACACAGGGGGACGTCTCCATAGCCACCAGAAGGATTGATTTATCAATTTTCTTAACTATTGGTCTGTTGCTGTTGTCAGGCCAACGGTGAGAGGGGCACATTGCCGTGACGATAAACCTAACTAATGAGCGTTACCTCTTGAGCGTGTCTGACCTCCATTTTATTTAAGAAGTTGGGCCTGCATGAATAGGACGTCATCAGCCTTTGACACAACAGAATCAATTGCTCCCACTGAGGATTACAAACTGTTCAGACAAGGGGGTCTGTGATGGAGGAACCCCCCCCTACCCCTTTATTCTCCCACCCCCAAATGTACCACCTCCATTTCCCAGTAGAGATCCTCGAGATGAAAGCTGGTGACTCATCCACCATCTTAATATGCACTCTTCTCACTCTGTGTTTTTCTTCCTCTTAACTTTTCAAGCGTAGTTCACCCCTGATCCTTCTGCTCCTAATTTTGTGTACACGTTTTTATAAATTCTCATAATTATTCTCAGAAATATTTTTGTAACACTCTCACCAACAAGCCCCTCACTGACTTTGTGTGTACCACTCGTGGCATGTTAATGAATCAGTCATCCAGCATCTGGCATGTCATTGACAGGTGAAGCAGATTATGGAGGAAGCAGTCACCAGGAAATTTGTTCACGAAGACAGCAGCCATATTGTGTCCTTTTGTGGTAAGTAACCAACAAACAGGAATGAATCCCTCGGCTTTTGCTCCTTTATAACCTCTTTAGATTTAACTATTCTGCCACACTAGAAATAACCTGAGTATTTTCTTTACATTCAAAACATTCCTGATATTGTCGATTTAAGTTATTTGTGTCACCTTTATATTGTAGTCTTGAGTCTATTACTTTACATATATTTGCAGGTCGCTATAACTTCTTACTAATTCATTTTAACCTGTTGATTTTCTTTCTCGACATGAACTGCTTTCTTTAACTTTATACTAATTACTTCAATTTTTATTTATATCTTTTTCATTCTCATCATACATATTTATTTAGCCGTCGTCACAAATTAATTTACACAAAACACATCTACCAAGGTTTAACTTTATTGATCAGTAGACAAAATTAAGTACATGATGAAACAAAGTTAAACTCAGGAAGGCAATTAAAGTACACTGGGGTTTTGACACATTGCTTATAATTCCACTCTACAGCCATTTTAAGAATAAAAGGTAACCCAGAAATTCACTCAGAGTCAAATGTAAAGTTAGAAGTAGTTTTACTTAATGTTCCAAAAATAACCCTGCCATGTTGCTTGTAGGAAAGTGTTAGGGCTAAAATAATAAACAAAACCCCCACACCAATTCCAATATATATATATATTGGATTGGTTTTCCTATAATATACGTAGGTCTTTTTTCCAACAAAAAGAACATATTTGCATCACGGCGTCTCTAGAAGGAAGTTGAGATTGAGTTGGCCCAGAGACGTGAACTCTCACATCATCAGCATAACTTTTGTACAAGCATATAATCAGTGTGATATAGAAATAAATGACATTTAAAGTTCAGTATTTCACCAAATGTTATTGTTCTTGCCTCCAAATGGCACTGACAGAGTGCAGCATGATTACTGTGAGAAACACGCTGCCCACATGCAGGCGCTCACACTAGTCAGATGTCTGGCTCGGTCCAGAGCTGTGATCAATAACAAGATGTATTTTGGGACTTTAGTGCGAATAAAATGACTTTCAGCTTCCAGAAAACGGGATATTTTTATTTGCTGGAAGCAACGCGTGCAGACAAAGACTTGACAAGTACTTCTTAAGTCATGTTATGAGACTCTCAGAAAGCCATGGAAATGTAGGAAATTGTATTCATGGTATAAACAAGTGAACAGTGATGAAACATTTCCTTGACAGAGAGACTTTTATTACCATGTAGAAAAATAGTTTGAATAAGTTGTCTTCATCATATGGGGTAAATATGTGCGAAGAGATCCATACTTGTACTCACAGAAATAATATAAGACACAGTTTTACCAGCTGTTGTCAGAAGAACACCACACAAATAGACATTACAGTCAAAGTGAGAGTAACAAAAAATTAGAAAGTTAAACTAAATAGTCTGATGATGAGGAAGACGGTCAAAGAGAGTCCTGAATGTCTTGCTGCAGTCAAGACTATGTAGAATACACAATCAAGTTTGTTTTCTTCTTGGGTCCTTAGAGGTAAGAAAATAATGATATCTAATTGTAGCATATTTTAGAATGTGAAAAGGATTTACAATACAAGTTTAAAATGTATTAAATCAGCATAAGCAAATGATGTCGAGCATCTCTCCCACCCGGTTATCAGCTCACAAATCTCTTTTTATGGTTTTATTTTCCCTCAGACGGTTATGAAAATAATTAGTCACAGACCACAGATTTTTATTACAGTGTTTTTTATGAGCCCATGGTGGCCACATTCATGACCGGGGACATGATGTTTTCGAGTTGAACGTGATATCTCAGGAACGCCTGGAGGGAATTTCTTCAAATTTGGCCCCAACATCCACTTGCACTCAAATTGAATTGATCATATTTTGGAGGTCAAAGGTCAATGTGACCTCACAAAACACAATGTTTGGTCATAAGTCAAGAATTCATATGCAAATTATGCAAATTTTACAAAAATGTCTAATAGGATACAATTATGAAGTAATGACAGTTTGGACATACATTAATTGCAATACGAATGGTTGGCAGTCATTTTTTTTTTTTACATTTTTTTACATCCATCAGTATTGTGGCCATGTATGTGCTTTATGTGTTTCCATTAATGCTTTTATGTCCGTGTGTGATCATTATTCTTGGCCTGCGGTGTGAACATTAACCTTTGTATCATCTAACTGCCTGTAATAGCTGCTGGTCAGTCTGAGTCCTGTCTTTCTGCTACTACTATCATACGTTCGAGTGGACAAAAATAAACTCAGGATGACCCTCTCATCTCTCTCTTTTGTTGTCCTCCTCCTGACACCTCTTTTGATTCTTAAAGAAGACTCTTATTACTATGTGTCCTCTTTCAGCTGTGGTCTGTTCAGAGATCAAAGGGAGAGGAGGATGGGAGAGGAGGATGGGAGAGGAGCTCGGCCAGCTCCCCGGGGAGCAATTAGCCTCCACTATCATGGCTACTTTGATGAGGTGTCCAGGCAGGTTCTGAAATGTAGACGCTGTGGAGGGAATGTGTGTCAGAAAGCCTTCGTTGACTTTAGTTATGAAGCAAAGATAAAGACAACCGTACAGTGTAGTTTCATTGATAGATTATTAAATCAGTTGATTTCCTGAATTTAATTGTAAATTCTTAGTTTACAAATTGCACTTTCTTTCTTTCTTTATTATGTTTAAATGTAATGAACATTTGACCAACTTTGTAAACAAAGGGAGCAAAATTGTGACTAAAGTTAAACTGGCAGCCAAATCAGTTAAAATGAATCTCTCTATAGTTGCAATTTAGACCAATGGTGGTTATGTGTTTAAAGCAGCATTTGACTGTCACTTATTCATAATATCAAATATAACCAATTTATCATAGATGTAATACCAGTTCAACACCTTTTTGTAAATTCCCATCACATGCTCTATACTACAAGGTCCTAGCTAACGGTGCTAGCAGTGCCAATTAGGCCAACAAGCTGACAGAGCTAACAGTGTTTAGCTTAGGGGGAACCAGAGGGCGGGCGCTATTCTTTTTTAACGCCAATGGCGTTATAATCTGTTACCGCAGTATGAGAGCAGTGCAGGAGGCTCACTTCAGCTATTGGGCCACACTTACATGCACTAAAATGCACTAAAACAAAGGTGCAACAGGCCCGGCTATGTCAACAAAGCAAGGAGAAGCTCGGATAACAACACACACAGAGGGAGAGCAACTTCATTCTCTGCCCAGATAGACATTAATCCACTATATCTTTACATAAGAAATAGTTGTTTGCTGTTTATTAATACTCTGGATGTCCTATATTGCTCAATTAAATGATAGAAAAGTTAATATTAATATATATATATATGTGAATTAAATTGGTGGTGAAGCATCATACATATTTTGATCTGCAGCTAATGGCTGTTTATTAATCAGCAATCTGATTAATCATTCTGTCCATGAAATGTCAAACTATGAAATTACTAATATGCAAATGCTGACCAATCAGAAGCTGTTATCACCAATTGTGTGTGTTTTTTATATTAGATATAATAGATCATATTAGATATATAACAGAAATTATAAATTGATCAAAAACATTAGATAATGTTTCTATGGATCCACTTATTGACTTATTGACTATTAATTTCAGCATTGTCGATAAGACTGTTGATTCCTTTAGCTGGTGTGAGTGAAGTGTTGGTCAGACATGTGTCACTGTCCAAGAGTCTGTTAATGCACTCAGTTGCCACAGATACAGGATGGTTAGAGGCAATTTACCGTGTTAGCTGTTTTTACCAGGAGGGACCACACAAAGGACTGATCCAACTGATATGAAGCTCATTTTCTTGTCACTGCTGTTTGTGATTATTGTTGTAGGAACATGGGTCAGATCAAACATTTCATTTTACAGAATACCTTTTCCATCTCCATGCCTTTGTCTCATACTGAATATTTTTTTGACACATTGGCATTTTCTCTATAGCTTGGTAGATGGCTTGGCTCTTTTGCCATATGAGACTAATTAGCAGAAACAATGAGAGTAAGGAGGATGAACTATATTTGGAGACCTTTTAATGTTACCCTTTGTTCTGACATTTAGCTTCTTGCTCTTATGGTGATGGGGGGCAGCACAGACAGATAAGGAGCAAATTGCAGGAAGAGAGAGAGACAAAAGCAAAATTTGACATATTTTGATAAAAAGATAACAAAGTTTAATGTCTATGATGACACTTTTATTATCCAGGTTAAAGTAAACCCTGTTAACAGAGATCGTAGTAACAGCAGTGACAGATGTACTAAGGAATAGGATAAAGGGCGGGTTGGGAGCTGTGTTTGAAGGAGTGAGGATGATGGAGACAGAGAGAGATCGTGATGCTGATGAGCTGCCGCTCCCTCCCCCCCTCCCTCCGCTCTTCTCTCCCAGAGCTCCATAGCTCCATCAACAGGGGTTCCCATGGCAACACCAGCCTTCCTCCTGACCCCATGTGAACAGAGCCACAGGTTTAGTCCTGAAAGAGAACTCAAATGTCAACACAGCTCCAGGTGCTGCCACGTAGGTCTGAGAGAGAAGAGGGCTGTCTGCTTTTCTGTACAGTCTGTGTCATCGTGTCATCGACTTATGTGTCTATAACAGCTTATTGGATGAACATAGTTTATGCAAAGATGATTATGTGAAAGCCTCAATTGGTTAAAATGTTGTTGTTTTTTGCATCTAGAAAATCCATTTAAGAGATATTCAGTCTTTAACCTAGCAAACAATGACAAAACACTTCTCCTGAAAATGTAGCGGAATGGTTTGATTATATATTGAGCACATACACAACACACATTTTCAAGATATGTAGAGAAGTGTTTATGGTACCAGTTGCCTCAAGCTTCTTTTCATATTTTAATGCAGAGTGTCAACCAATATGTAGGTACATATAAACACCTTATAAAACATGTAAATACAGTAGATACGCGCTGTGCAGAATTGCGGAGGGTGAGGAAACTCACTTGACATGTTGTGCATTGTTGCTATTGTATCCATAATTCCCTGGAAAGGGATGTATACACTTAGTTGATTTTCCCAGTGAAATAAAGTTAATTCAGTTGAAGTGGACGTATGACATGACATGTCTGGCAAATATTTTGTGCCACAAAACTGCTGGATAACTTATTGACACCAATCAAGTTTTACAAATTCAAGCTGTACTATCAGATATTCACATTTTACTCTTTCCGCTGATTCTTTTTGGAGAGCCAGATATTTTTCCGGCAGTTGGTGGAGACCAAAACGGAGCTCAATGGAGATACTTAGGTGTCTGCTGTCCTTTGTTGATATGTAGTCCGGCGTACAGTATCAGTATAGTGCACCTTGGTAAAGATTATACTATATTTTATTCAACCATGTGTTTGTGTCCACACAGCTGCAGTGGAGGCATGTGTTCTACATGGGCTGAAACGGCGAGCAGCAGGCTTTCTGCGTAGCAACAAGATAGCAGCACTCTTCATGAAGGTTGGGAAAAGCTTCGTCCCAGCTGAGGAGCTGTGTAGGAAGGCCCAGGAGCTCGAGCAGATCATCGAGACAAAGTGAGAGACGCACACTTCCTGGTTGTTGTCACACATCACAGCAGACTTCAAAGCTTACATCAAAGCCTTGTGTGAGCGGAAGCGCTGAAAAACAAATGGCTGTCTGCTTACTTGAAGGGCTATTTTTTGTTATGACAAGCTTCTAAATAATTCATGTTTTTGAGCTTTATGAATCATGAATCACTGATGCCATTTGCGTCATGCAGATGCAGTTTTTACTTAAGGGAATTTAAAACAAAAAACATGTTATACTTCTTTTGTCTATATTGAAATGTGTGACCCTTTTTTCTCCTGCAGACGAAGTCAAAGCTTGCAAAGTCAGGACAGCCTTCGCAAGATGCCCCGACTGCCCAGCCTCAGCCCGCAGGGAGCCAAGAACCTGTGGATCCGGACGGCTCTATTTGAGAAGGTGCTGGACAAGATTGTCCTCTACCTGGTGGAGAACAGCAGGTACGTTGAGAAGGGTCAATGAGATGGCCGTTCAATTGCTTGTGTTACAAGAACTCTATGTCCCCTCAAAATCCCCCTTTCATGTTTGTCTCCCAGTAAATACTACGAGAAAGAGGCTGTTCTAATGGACCCTGTGGACGGACCGATCCTTGCCTCTTTGTTAGGTAATAACGTACTACATTGAAAGAATTTGTGTCTTTTAATGTTGTAATCTTGCATTATGTGCCACACTCTGTTTGGGCTCATGTTTACATAAAAATGTGAGATCATGGTGGTCTTAGACACAAGTACAGTAGAGTTTAACTTTTTTTTCACATGGAATCAGGCAGACGTTAGACGGACCACACCCTCTGGACCACATGGGTAGAACAAACAAATAGTCAGAAGGCAAAATGAAATGCGTGTGTCGAGATATTGCTATGGGGATGTAATAAAAAAATATGAAATGTATTATTTGATTTAATCATTCCAGGAATACATGTAGCTATAATATGCTGCCTCCTCTTAATATTCTAGTGCAAACCTTAACAACTTTCTCCTTGTGTAAGGGAGCTACGTCCACCTGTTTGTAAATTTGCTTGCGGAGGACGGTGAAAAGTTAGAATATTTTAACTTTGGACTGAAATGCTGTTCACCCTTACTGTTGCTGGCATTCTCTGCCAGCCTTACCTAATTGTGCCATCCTGCTCTTGTCCACTAACATATAGGTTTGCCATCTACTGACTGCCTGATTCCATGTGAATGCAGCATAATAGCCCGTCTCTCCTCTCTCTTTGTTTCTGCTGAGGACCACAGGAGGTTTTAGACTCAAGCAAGTAGCGCTGATAGGCTTACCAGTAGAGGTCCGTTCTGCTGCAACAGCGACATGATCCCTCAGCAGCTTCCCACCAATGAACACTGACAGTTTTTTTAGGCCGAGCCAGAAGCATTGCTGCTGGGGCTGAATGTGGCCATTTGATCAATTTGACCTGTACCTTTAGATAAGGCTAGTCAAATGTTGTACCCTAATGCAGTGATTCCCAACCAAGAGAGTCAAAAGATAATCTCAGTGCTTGTGAGTTGATTAACAAGACAGGAAAGCAGAAAAAAACATATTTCTGCCAAACAAAACTCTGATTATATTTAGTTTTATATTTTCATCATGTACTTGTGAATTCCCTATTTGAGAAACACAATCTCTATTTGAATTAGCCATTACCTGTCAACTTATGCAACTTGTTACGCTTGGTTACAAATAGACCAAACTTTAAGGGCTGCAAGCCAAAAAGGTTTGGAGCTACTGCCCTAAACCATCATAATATTCTTTGTGCCTTTATAGCGGATCAAAAGGGAGCTTATCTGAGGCTTGTTACAATACATTACTGAATCAAATGTACCCCTTCTCTTTCTCTATTTTTGAGTGTGCTCTATGTTATGGTTCACCTCTCCTCGACAGTTGGACCTTGTGCTCTGGAGTACACAAAGATGAAGACAGCCGACCACTTCTGGACAGACCCGTCTGCTGACGAGTTGGTGCAAAGACATCGCATCCATGGTGGCCACTGCAGACAGGATTCTCCCACTAAGAGGCCTGCACTGTGTGTGAGTATTACAACTGGTGATACAGTAGATGAACATGCAGAACTAGTGCCAGGCTCGTTTTAGTTTATCACAGATGTCTGTAGCAGGCAGAGATTTATTGTGATCACTTTCATTCCCTTCTGAGATGCTGCCTGTCTGATTAAAGAGGACCTGCTAAGATTACTGGGTAAAGTGAAGTACAGCGTGTCCCAGGAGAAAGAACAGAGTGTATCCGAGACCTTCATACTTGTTTAATCTTCAAGTTATCAGTGAACCAGGTCAACTCGTCCATCTCACAGCACCACAATGCTCTTTACAGTTGTTTGGTGCTGTGTATTTGTATCTGTGTATTCCAAGCAAAAGCATACAAATCATCTGCATCAGGAACAAGTGAGGATGCCTGCATTGGTGCACATGAATGAATCTTGTATATTTCTCTCATCTTGAGTCATGTGAAAACGAGATGTTATTCATGGGAAATGGCTATACTGTGACTGGCCAGCTGTAATACATACTGCAAAGATAGTCATCGGTTTTGAATCAGTTCATGATGTTTGTTATCTGATGTGATATATTTTGTGTTGTGCAGATCCAGAAGCGGCACTCCAGCAGCAGCATGGATGAACGCCCTTCCCCCTCGCCGTCAGCTCGTGAATATGTGGAGTCGCTCCATCAAAACAGCAGAGTGACCCTACTGTTTGGCAAAAACAATGTGCTTGTACAACCGGTAATTGTCTGATGCCTCTTAATCACTCAGAAATAATATGTAAATTTAAAAGCTACAAGTTTAGAGAAGATAATAAATTATTTCTCCACACTGGCCAAAGTCTGCTGCAACAATGTTTTTAAACAGACTGACAACAGGTTCTGTCAGACATTTTTAGAAATGTCACCACTAAATAGCGTCATTAACACCAGATGAATATTTATTTGCAAGTGAAAGGCATGAACAAAATGGAAGTTTGTATATTGTATTGTTATCCCGTATATCTCAGAACACTGTATAAGAGCCTGATATGCACTCAGATTAATACGACCAAACTATAAAATGTATGACTATGAAGCCATAACTGTAATGCATGTCAGTTATTCTTTGTTTATATGTGTTACCAATGTACCTGCACACGACTGCCGTACTTAGCATTTTCTTCATCCTCACGGTTGTTTCAGAGGGACGACATGGAGGCCATCCCAGGCTACCTCTCTCTGCACCAGAATGCTGACCTCATGACCCTAAAGTGGACACCCAACCAGCTCATGAATGGCTCTGTTGGAGACTTGGACTACGAATGCAGGTGCAAAATTATCCAGCTGCAAAATGGATCATGATTATGCTGATTGTGTCTGTCTACAAAGCCTGTGTTTGATCATATTAATCCTTTTCATATAAGAATATCTAACGTATTAACACTGGCCGTGTATCTTAACGTCTTTTATCTGCTGTTTGTGTAACACTCGGGTGTTACTAAATTATGCAGTGTGTTTGTGTGTGGCTCGGTGGCTCAGTATGCAGAGTCAATGCTGCTGATCTGATGAGGCTTTTTTTGAGTACTCCAGCAGCCAGCAGATGGTTTATTGACTGAGGCACTGTCAGACATCTCTCAAGCCCGCAAACTGTGTTATGTTCCTGTGCCTGTGCATGGTTTTTCTAACCCAAAAAATTGATGATTGCATTAGTCAACTCTGGTCCTGCTCGTCTGTGAGCACTCTTCCGACTACTCTCTTTATTGGCCCTAAAATTAATTTTAATTTACATAGATTGATATTCCCTGTGGATTTGCTTTTCTCTTGGTGGTGATTCCGCCGGTATGCTAACACTAGTCTAAGCATTATTTATTGTCTATGTATGTTATTCATGTTTTTCAGTGTATACTGGGATTATGCCATGACCATCCCTCTGGGGGAGATAGTTTACTTACACTGTCATCAACAAGGTGGGTCCTCAAAAACCTTTACAGCCCTATTTTAACTCTGTGTTTGCATGTAATAACTGCCTTTTTGTCTTGTTATAACTGCCTGCAATTAAACACAGCTGTCAAATATAATTGCATCATGAATAATTAAAGAAAAAGAAAACATCTCCTGTAGTTGACAGTGGGGGGACGGTGGTGCTGGTCAGTCAGGATGGGATACAGAGACCTCCAATCCGCTTCCCCAGAGGAGGCCACTTGCTCCAGTTCCTCTCCTGCCTGGAGAACGGCCTGCTTCCCCACGGCCAGCTGGACCCTCCACTCTGGTCCCAGAGGGGAAAGGTCAGCACTTGAGGTCTTTCTTTGGGGTCGATCTAGAACATAAATTACACATATCAGGCATTCTTCAAGACAAAGAGCACTAAACTGCTAAATCAGCCCTTTCTGATCAATAAAGAAACACATTTAGATGCGCACTTGTGATAGTGGCTTAATGTTCCCTCTGCACCACCACACAAAAAGTGTCTTCTTTAATGGATGTTTTTGTTGGACTATGAGCAGCATTGTATCTGCAGCTAAGCAGAATAATGAAAACCACCCACGCATGCTCAACCACTATTAATAAGCTGAAGCACGCAGACACTCATCTTTAATTCAAATGGATGGTTTAGCTGGGCTCTGATGGTTGAGACATTTTGGTTCTTGGCATTCATTTCAATTGTATTCTCATTCCAGGGGAAGGTGTTTCCCAAGCTGCGTAACAGGGTCCCTCAGGGATCTGGATCCTCAGACTCGGTCTCAGATAAGGAGGAGGACGAGGCCACAGACTATGTCTTCCGCATCCTCTTTCCAAACAGCCAGTCAGAGTTTGGTGAGATTCCTTCCAGAGAAGCAAATAAATATGAGCAGCACCCACGAGCCTTTCGATATTGTTGTATTTTTATGAAAATGCTACTCGTTGTTTGTTACAGTGACTGTAACCCATCCTCCCAATCTGACTCCCTCACTCTCCCTTCAACTGAGTGGAAAGTCAGCCTTGAAAACAGGGATCCTGGTTGTACCCAAGAGGTCCTGCAGCTGTCCTGAAGGATCCCCCTCACTCACAGGACGCGGCTGTAACACTGTCACACTTCGGCTCGTCTGTCCGTCTGTCAGCTTGCGTTAACTCTCTGCGTCTGAAATCCTCCTGACCTGTCCTGTGCCTCTGGCAAAGTTTATTGATGTGCATTGTTATTAACCCCCCCCCCCCCCAACCACCCCCGCTCCCTGCCACCTTGTGTCACACATTTTATTGCATTACAGCGCAGTAACCTTTTTACAGCCTATGGGTGGATAACTGATCGATCGAATATGGCTTATGAATTAAGAAAAGCTCTTGCAAAATGGTTCTATCTCTCTATAATATTGGAAAAGAATATGACAGATTCATGCTTTCAAATTGTGCATCTTTTCCAGATTGCATGAATTTTTTTGTTTTGTTGCTTTATCTTTGCTACAACAGGAATCAAGCACAAGAAAATTGTACTCTTTCAGCAGATCACAATTGTTGAATAATTCTGCTTATGCAAAGAGTTTTCGACTGTGTTTAAATCATCTAAGAGCACACGTAATTGTTGTTTAAAGCCTCTGCAGCATATTGCTTTTTAAGTGACAACAATTGTTTGTGTGTGTGTGCATGTTGCAGTTACTCCTCCAGACTTGATGGATCAGGGAGCTACAATGTGGCATCCCACTCTCAGGAAGTCCTCGTGTTCGTCATGTTCTCAGGGGAGCTTCTCTGATGGGGCGACGCCCAAGGGGTGCAACCATGAGAGGTTAGACATAAGCACGCTTCAAGCTAGACTGAGTTGTGCTACATTGTGACAAAGAGACTGCTGAAGACACAAAGACACAAACTTGACGTCCCACAGTGCCGACGAGAAATCCTCAACAATAGAGACAAAACTGAGAAAGGAGCCACGATACAGGTACCTTGCAATTACCCAGAAGACAATTATCTGACATTTACCTCTCTGACATGAGAATGTGTCTGGAAAATGAGGTGATAAGCGAGGCCGATAAGATGGTTGAAGGCTATGAAACAAAGGCAAGCCTCTGGGCCAATTTGTTCCATATGTCAGGTAATCATTTGATTGGTAATAGGTTCGACCCAACACTGTAATAAACTCTACATTAGATACAGTATCTCAGGTCAATATGAGTAACTTCTCATGCACTATAGGCGATTCATTTAATGATGGTGTGATGATTGTTTTTTAAGGAAAGAGCAGAGAAAAGTGATTCCTAGACATAAGGCTCTGTGCTGTATCTTCCTGCAGGGCTCCTCTGAAGCTGCTGTGTGACAACATGAAGAATCAGATCATCTCTCGGGCGTTTTATGGCTGTAAGTGATTGCTTTATGTTTACCTTAAAAAGCCTTAAATATTAGTATGTGTTCACATTCACTTTGAAGATGTGTTGGAGGTAGTGCGTAATATCATTATTTCAATTATCACTAACATCTGCCGAGCCATTCAGTAATGAACTGTATTGTCATCCAGGGTTGGCATACTGCCGTCACCTGTCCACCGTGCGTACACACCTCTCTGCTCTCGTCAATCACACCATTGTGGCGCCCGACGTGCCGTGCGATGCCTACAAAGGGCTCACCACAGAAGTGTGGCAGACGTTCCTCCAGGACTGCACAGTAAGCATCGCTGGTGTCACAGCACTGCAACACAAACCTCACATAGCTGCAGACAGCGTCCTGTACACACACACACACACACACACACACACACACACACACACACACACACACACACACACACACACACACACACACACACACACACACACACACACACACATGCATGTCCACTCCCAGGCTCTCTCTTTCACTCTGTCAGTCTTCTGTCTCATCCATATTCATCCTCTGTTAATCATGTGGCTCACACCATTAGTCTCACAACCGTGTGCATGAAGCATGACTAATGGCCCTGTCAGTCTCAAAGTCCACATCTATTTGGGCATCAGTTACATTTACCTAAAGCCATGGAGGGTTTGACCTGAACATAAAAAAAGGATTTTAAATGTTTGATTTGCAAATATTTGTCCTAAAACTGTTTTGTTTTTCGTGAATAACGCTGATGTAAGATTTGATTATCTTAGGGGTAGCCCTCAGAAAAGTGACTCTGTTAATTGACTGTAGACACAGTAGTTTAACAAACAATGGTCCACTTACTAGCTCATCTCATGATTAGTGGATATGTCTGCTCTGTTATGGAAACGCCTCAGTTGTCATCATAAGTGGTTTAAATTCATTTAACTTATACAATTTATTTTAAACCAATTACTCTATTATTGTATTTTTCTTTAAGTTACCCTATCAAACACAACAAACAGCTCTGTATAATGGGGTTAATAATATGGAGAGACATAAAATAACCATTTAAAAGCTTAATTAAACTAAAGATTAGTGGTTTAGTAACAGGTGTCTTTTGATCTGGACCTAACTAACATTTGATTTTTACTTGTCTTTCTGTGAAGAAAATTCGAAATACTGAGCACATACATTCTGTATAATCACAGTTGAAAGATGCACCAGTGCATGTAATCTTTCCCATCTGCACTTCCTCTCCTGCATTAGTCATAACATTCAGAGTAAAAGCTACCATGAAGCCTCCAAACAGGCTGCCATGTTGCTAATGCCATTGTTTTGAAGCACTATTAAATGTTTTAAACATGCAGAGACTGATAATTGTATTTTAATAAATGGCCAAATCAGAAGATTGATAAAAAAAATAAAAAAAATGATCTTGTGTCTTCAGGCATACGATGAGAAGGAGCTGCTTCGCTTGGTCTACTTCGGTGGTGTGGACGCCTCGCTGCGTAAAGAGGTGTGGCCTTTCCTGCTCGGTCATTACCAGTTTGGAATGTCAGAAGCTGACCGGAAAGAGGTTTGTAGTTTGATCATGTATGGCTTTGTATTCAAAGCTTTTTCCACCTGAACCACTGACCCTTGATCGCTCACCCCTCACCCCAGGTGGACGAACAGGTCCAAGTGTGCTACCAGGAGACCATGCGTGAGTGGCTCGGCTGTGAGGAGATTGTCCGCCAGCGGGAGAAGGAGCAGCATGCTGCTGCTTTAGCAAAGTGCTCCTCAGGAGCGAGCATGGACAGTTCCAGTCAGAAGATGGTCCACCACAACTCCACCGTCAGCAATGAGGTGAAGCAAACATATATTCAGAGTTAGGAAATAAATGTGGCCAATTTTACAAGTAAATGTCTGTTTACTAGTTACAGGCAGTACAGTATGTAGCTTTCTATTTTATAACAAATCTGCATGACATGAACAATTATCAAGCCGCGAAGGTCTAAAGAGAATATTGTTGCATCATGGGAAAGGTGGAATCTAACTGTTTTGGAGCTTGACCTATGCCTGGAACTTTTAACCATTGACCATTGGTCCTGAAACTGTTCTCAATTGCAATACTAACCAGAGTATTCCTTTTAATGTGAGCACAACACAGGTCATGAGCCAACAATAACAAAGATGCATATCAGTAAAACATATTTTTATAAAACAATATAATGGTCTGAATATCTTATATCTTTATTACCCAGTCCCAGTCCCCCCAGAGCTCAGACAGGCAGATTCTGGCTCGCCTGCAGAGTGACTCCAGCAGCAGCACACAGGTATCAAATACTAACCATATTACAGCCAGCATAGTCTTTTAAAAATGGTCTTTCATGCAAACTGAATGACGTTCCGTTAGAGTTTTTAGACTTTTAATATCCTGATCCTAAAGTAATGCATGTGATCTCAACTTTCTGAACCAATACTCCTCATCCCTGCATTCTCTCCCTTGCTAGTTCTTCACATCCTCCCATCCCTTCCCCTGGAGTAGCCTGCTTCCCTTTGGCTTGTTCTTTCAGGTGTTTGAGTCCGTAGAGGAGGTTGATCAGATCGAAACGGAGCCCAAGAGCGAGGAGGCCAAACAGGTGCCAAAGATACCCAATGGAGCTCTGCAGAACGGGACAAGCTCTCCTGACTCCGGACATCCCTCCTCCCGCAACTTCTCAGTCACCTCCGGCCTGTCGGACGGCTCGCTCAGCACGGAGGAGAGCGCTGCACCTGATACAATCTCGAGATCTGCAGCTGCTCCTCAGGCACCACAGAGCCCAGTCAAACCTGCAGGAGTAGAGAGTGAAGGTCCGACAGTTGAGATGGACAGCCAGGTGGGAGGTAAAGTGAAGAACAAAGACGAGGAGAAAGCACCTGATGGGACCAAAACTGCAGAAAATACCAAGACTGAGGAGCTGATGAAGGCCAACGAAGAGACAAGTCTGCAACCCGAAACACAAAAAACTGTTGAGGAGTCCGGAGCCATTCAAACAGAGGGGCCAAAGTGTGAAGATAAAGATGCACTGGCAGACATCAAAGGTGTTACGTCTGTAGAGTCAGGGGAAACAGATAAAGAAGTGCCCTATGAGGATACTATGATGGTGTCAGCAGCTGCTACAGGATCCAAAGGAGAACTTGTGGAGCAAAGTCTTAAAAAAGAAGGAGAAGTGAGTATTGATGAAATTTCAAAGCGTGAGAAATCTGCGATAGAAATGGACGAATCAAAGACAAGGAAACCACAAGAAGTTTTATTGGCAGAATGGAGAGAAAATATATCCGTTGATCACAAGCCTCCTGAAGTGGAAAGGAATCTTGTTTTATCAGTGGACACCGGGGTCTCGAGAGCAGGAGAATCCTACTTTGCCTCCCAGACTGACGAGGCTCAGGTTATGACTGAATCTGATGAGTCTCCCTCAGCCATAGAGATGGAGGAGATCCCCAAAGCCAAAGTTTCCATGGTGCCTTTGAGCAAGAAGGGACGCTGTGAAGCATCGTCCTTCTCTGAGGACTCCGCCCCCTGCAAGGAGCTCAGGCAGGAGGAGGAGCATGGAAAGCCCAGTCCAGACAGCACAGAGCCAATCAGGTGTGAGGATCCAGATATGGAAAGCCTTTACCCTAAATTTGACTCTCTGGCCAAGTCTGGAGTCGCAAAGAATGAAGCAACCTCACAGGAATCTGCTGGGAGTACCTTCTCTGTATGCACACATATATTTTTAAGTGTTCAAATTAATTTATGCTAGGGCAATTCAACACTATTATGAGCTTGATGTATCTGTTCATTTATTCTTATTTTTGTTTGTTTCAGCAAGAGCTTTTGGACTTGTATACATTAAATCTGCATCGCATTGAAAAGGATGTCCAGCGCTGTGACCGAAACTATTGGTACTTCACTCCTGCCAACCTGGAGAAACTGCGCAACATCATGTGCAGGTAAAACACTGACAGCATTAGGGATGTAATAAGGAATGTGAATATGATCATTTTACCCATCTTTATATAAATGACTTATCTACCCTTCAGGGTTGATGGTTTGAATGTAAATGTGCTAATGGGTGTTTGGATTACAATAATGCCTCCACCTCCATCTACATACCACTAAATCATAACCTTTCACTGCTTATCTTATTCTTATAAGTGCTCCATAAATGAATCTTAAAAGGATAACACTGGCAATATTCTTTATTTTTTTATTCTTTTATATTTTATTAATGGCAATAAATAATAAGGTCAAAACTGACAACGAACTGATCCTACCAACAGGTACTGTCTGTGTTGCCGAAGCCTGATACAGCGTATTGATCTGTACCCCAGACCTCCATTTTTGTGACACAAACAATGAGCCACACTGTCGCACTGTGGAACATTTTGAGCCCATCCCCCATTCACCTTCCTGCTGTAAATGTCTGTCAATTCACAGCTGAAAATAATCCCGGACCAATGCATGATTTACACCCCTTTGAGGAACATTCGGTAAAAATGAGAGTGCATGGCTGTTAAGGGAAAATACATTTTTAAGATTTGAAACTATATATGTGTGACCTGTTTTTAAAGATGTAGGCATTCAGTTGGAACAAATGGTCTTGGCAGGCTAGGGGAGTCAGAAAGTAATGAGAGACAGAATAACACATTGTTGGTTTGGGTATTTTCAAATGATTTTCTGACAATAAGAAAAAAATAAATATAATGCCAGGATTATTCCTTAACAGTTATAGACCTCCACGTAAGCACAAGTGAAGGGACACCCAAAAATTAGATTAAATATCATATTTACAAGTCTACTCATTTTGCACTTTAGAAGTAGTTGCCTCGATGAATGGTGAATAGTATTGTGAAAAACTAACTTCAACAGCATTGAATGACAATGTGGAAATACCTTTAAATCCTGAGCAGTTTATGACTCAGCATATATGTGGCAGATAAAAGTAGCTGAGGACCATTTAGTTCACTTCTCTTGGTCGTATATTTACAGCTATATCTGGAGGCACCTTGACATCGGTTACGTACAGGGCATGTGTGATCTGCTGGCTCCACTTCTAGTCATTCTGGATGATGGTGAGTCAACACCGAATCACTTCTCTTCTCTGACATTTGGTGTATTTTTATAGTTCATGATGGAACAACAGAAGACAGTTTGCCCACTCACTTTCTCACCCAAGCTTCCTTGCTTTGTTTCCTCTTTTCAGAGGCCATGGCCTTCAGCTGTTTCACTGAGCTCATGAAGAGAATGAATCAAAACTTTCCACACGGAGGAGCTATGGATACTCACTTTGCCAACATGCGCTCTCTAATCCAGGTGATACAGTACTAGTAAAGTCTTTACACCTACTGTAGCAGTCAAGTATCACTAAATCAATTCATTACCAACAGACACTTCACTTTTTTCCTCCACAACCAGCCTCATTATTTATTGTTCTGAATCTCATCCGATCCTTTCTCTCTTTGTAGATCCTGGATTCTGAGATGTTTGAGCTAATGCACCAGAACGGAGACTACACCCACTTCTACTTCTGCTACCGCTGGTTTCTCCTAGACTTCAAGCGAGGTAAAATGACGGCATGTTGCAAAAGAGTTTTGCCAATAAGAGGAGCAGTTGATTCACTCCTCTTTAAGTCCCACTGTCGGATAAAAAGCAAACCACTTGGTCAGCTGGCTAACAAAATATTTAGTTATAATCAAGACTTGGAAAGGATTGTCATGGATTGCAGCTGCATAGATATGTTTTTTTAATTAACCAGAGTTTAAACTGAACACTCATCAAATGTAATATTTTCTCACCTGGGTTATCTCTGTATATCCTCCCTACTTCCCGAGGCAAGGCCATCCAAAACAACCAGGCAGCTGCACTTGTATCAAGACAGCCTGCCTGTAGAGATGGCACTTGGGTTGATCTGTGCGCCGAAAGTGACACTTTTACATTCAAGACTGCAGTCGAGAAACGACTGCACACCAGACGTGGTATTCTTTTAATAGTCAGTTCCATCTACGACCTGTTAGGATTTGTCACCATTCCCCTTGCTACCAAAACTGCTGTTGCAAGTTATTATCGAGACTTGGAAAGGATTTGGAAGACAGTTATATTCATGGAGAACCATTCCTGGGAGCTGCTTATGAAACAATTGTCATGGATTGCAGCTGCATAGATATGTTTTTAATTAACCAGAGTTTAAACTGAACACTCATCAAATGTAATATTTTCTCACCTGGGTTATCTCTGTATATCCTCCCTACTTCCACTCTTATCTCTCTTCACTGATAACTCCCTTTAATGCAAACTCACCTCCCATCCGAGCCCTCAAACTCCGGCTGAGATCGACTCCCGTTTCTTTATGTGATTTTTGTTCCAGAGCTGGTGTACGAAGACGTGTTTGCAGTGTGGGAAACGATCTGGGCAGCCAAGTGTGTCTCTTCTAGTCACTTTGTCCTCTTCATTGCCCTGGCGCTGGTGGAGATCTACAGGGACATTATCCTGGAGAACAACATGGACTTTACTGACATCATTAAGTTCTTCAATGGTAAAATATGTTCCTCTACAGCTGGCATTGTTCACACAAGTATCTCCTCGTCCCTGTTAAAGGTGCCCTCGACTGATATTACACATTAGAAATCAGTTTACTCATCATGAGGAGTACTTTTCGGCCTGCCAAAACAGTAGTATAATGTCTACTGTGAATGTGAGCATTTTCCATGCATGAGTCAGAATACTGAATGTCGCCCTCTGCTGCAGCTATTTTTCCATTCTTTAAAAATGTATTTTGCAACTCCTCCAGCATTAAAAGCCTGATAATGGAGCCGAGATTAAGTCCTGATTGAGCTTTGCCAAAGTAAGAAGCTCTGATTGGGTTGGTTGTGTTTCCAACCAGGGAATCAGCTGTCATTGAGCACAAGACCAAACCTATTTGAATACAAATTTGTAACATGAAAGGAAACATTCATAGCTCTGGATTCAGGCTTCAACTATATGGCAGAGCTATCCTAAATAAAAAAACGATGAATTGATTTACAAGCTTCTAGCTGTTACATGTCTGTTCAGATGGTCTCCAGACATTTTAGAAAATAATATTGGGCATTTGTGTTTTTTTGTCTTTCAGAAATGGCTGAGCACCACAACATAAAGCAGATTTTGACCAACGCCAGAGATCTGGTGTGCAAGGTGCAAATGCTGATAGAGAACAAGTGATTGTGCTCTTTGTCTTCTTCTTCCTTCCAAGTAAAGTGTGACCGGCTGTAGCAGCACAAGAGTAAAATGCATCTGAGCACACACACGTTCTCTCTCTCACACACACACACACACACACACACACACACACACACACACACACACACACACACACACACACACACACACACACACACACACACACACACACACACACACACACACACACACACTATACAAAGCCTTTACCATCACAGTTTGCTGCTATGAGCCTTATTGACTGTATCCACATTGTTGTTTGTGTTGTCGACAGATGTATGAAATTATTATGCTTCATAATTGTCAGTAAGTTCAAGTGAAAACAAATTTATTTGAAAAAGCTTTTCTTATATTTTAAATATATCTGTCAGAAATTCCTTATGTGTCAAATCTTAATCCGAGTGCACTTACAATTTTGAGATGATAATGGTCTTAGTTGCACATTTCAAACCAAATTCTATAGCAGGATTCCACCAGAGACTATATTTATGCAAAGAATACATTGTGATGATAGTTTTTAATAATTAATTCAATAAATATATTAATTTATTTCAGACTACAAGATACTTAAAATATATCGGCATGTTATCCCCCTATTCCTATCGCCTAATGAAGGACAGAATGTCAGCAGACTTTTCATTTTCTTTAAATGCAACACTCCGAAATTAAATTACCTTCTACTGATGACGGACACTGGATTGTAGTCCAAAATGTAACTTGAACTCCGTTTCTGTTCAACCACAACATTAAGAATAATTTAGTGTTTAGCACCATGTCAGTGATTTAGCATCCAACAGTGTTTTAAATGTTTTAATTGAAATGCCTCATCTGCCAAATATTGTCTTTATTTGTTATGTGTGAAGTGTACCGTACTGAGAGAAAAATGTGTTTAACTTATGAGGATTAAAATATTTAAAATCATAAACTAATATTTAAGTGACTTACGGATGTCTGTGCAGAGATTTATATAAAGCAACAAGCCTGATTTGATAGCCTCTTAAGTTATTTTTCATTATCCAGTGAACCTCTGTATATTTTGTAAAGTTTAGTCCCCTTGATTTTTGTCTTGTATTGTCCGGCGCCTTTCTGTTGAATTAAATGTTACTTTCAGCTTGAATATGACTATGAAATATGAGGATCAGATGAGATAGTGAAAACAGTTTGTCAGTGACCAAATGAAAAGTTTTTTGGCACCAAGTTATTGAGATTCTTTAGTGTGTGAGTGACTGAGACAGAGAGATGAGAATGAAAGGTACAGTTGACGTTAGAGCAAATCTGTATTCATGTTTTGGCAGATTATGGGCTTGTGAGGACATTCAATATATATAGATATGCTTTTAACCTCTACATAAATACTAATGTGGGCCCTGAGTTACCGACACTCATGCTCGTCATTCATAGCCCAAAACTTTCACACTCAGTTGGTGTTCAAGTGTTGTTTCATGAATGTGGTAAGATGAATTGCTTTTTAATATTGGCGTTTCTGTGAAAGCTTACTGCTGTCAGAAAACCTATTTTTTAAATATATTGTAACATTTATTTAGCAAGTATTTATTTGTTCATTTTCTCATTCAGATGCCGCTTTTGTTGTAAAGCTGATATTTTTATTTTGTGGCCAGTTATAAATGTGCATTGTAAAACAATCAAAATCTATACTGAGAGTTCATATATAGTATATATTAAATGGTATATGTTTTTACAATAAAACAATAAAAATGGAATCATCATTATTTTTCCAAACATCTTGTAATGTGTATTTTACTCAATTTGATCAAACTGAGGTGAGATAATCATAGCATATCAGGTAAGTAGAGGCTTGTTAAACATCAAGAGAAGCTGGAGACGAATAGTTTTAACCTAAGGGACAAAAGCAACGGAGGTCTTTGGTTTAGTCTTCTAGGAAATGTAGTTTATGAGATTGGTGGTTGCACCTTCACAATCTGGGATGATGACGTTCCCCTTTAGGTCCCTTTTGACCCCTGGATCCTCTGAAGAAATGGGCTGTTGATTTAAGGATCTTGGCCAATCCAACTCTGGCTTTTGAAGAAAGACTTGTCCCAAAATCCACCTGCTACATGCTGGAAACTGATAAGTTGTCAGACCTCTGGAGGCTTCATCAGCAGAATTGTTCTTTAAGCTGATGTACCTCCACTGGACAACATGTGTTGCCTCACCAATAGAAGCCACTCTATCTTCCATGAAGGTGTAAAATCAATTGGTCTCATTACTGATATACTTCAGGACGGTCTGACTGTCTGTCAAGAAGCAAGACTTCTCCAACTCAAGTTATAGTTCCTTCTTCAGCATTTTGTCAACTTTAACAGCCAACACAGCAGCTGTAAGTTCAAGGTGATGAATATTTGTCTGTTTTAATGTTGCAACTCTTGCTTTGCCCAAAGTAAATGCAAGATGTACCTTCTTATACTGGTTCTCCAACCTCCAGTAGGACACTGTGCCATAACCACCGTCAGCTGTGCATGTTTGGGTCCTCTGAAGTCTGAAGCGAGTTTGCATTAAAGGGAGTTATCAGTGAAGAGAGATAAGAGTGGAAGTAGGGAGGATATACAGAGATAACCCAGGTGAGAAAATATTACATTTGATGAGTGTTCAGTTTAAACTCTGGTTAATTAAAAAAACATATCTATGCAGCTGCAATCCATGACAATTGTTTCATAAGCAGCTCCCAGGAATGGTTCTCCATGAATATAACTGTCTTCCAAATCAGTGACGCCACATTGTATTTCTGTGGATTCCGTTTCAACAGTATCAGAATAAATATCATCAATTTTCAACAAATTGTTTTATTAGAGGCGCTTCCACAAATGCTGCGCTATGTTGAGTGGGTGCACAAAGCCTGTGCACTTTGTTTGTTCACACAACACACTGGTAATCACAAGACAAGTTGAGCGATAATCTCTTCATTTCACTTTGTATGAATCCATAGAAAGTCAACATAATCGATAATGAATTGATTGCAATACAGCATCATCCTCAAAGCAGCCCACTGGCGATAAATAACCGAAATAAATAAAATGCAGAAATAAATGAATACATGCTGATATACATACAAAAGTACAGAAATGCTAAAATAAATACGGAATAACTTTTATAAGTAAAATAAGTATTTCATAGACCTTACAAAAGCCTTTGATACAGTTAACCATAATATTTAATTGGAAAAGTTGCATAAACATGGTTTTCATGATGCTACATACAAAAAGTTAAAAGTGATGTCTCGAACAGAAGACAGTCTGTTTTAGTTCAAGGGTTCATCATTCCTTATATATATTAATGATTTGTCTAATGTCTCAAAAAACCTTATACCAATAATGTTTGAAGATGACACAACTCCTCGTTCTCTAGATGTAGCACTCCACTACTGTTGTAATAGGTGGTTAGCAAGCTTTTTTTTCTCAGAGAAGAAACGAACATAACATAGGGCCATTCATTTTGTTAGAGTTTGTTTACTCTTTAGTAGCTAGTTCAGTGGAATATTTACTCTCCTAATATCTCGTTACTGACTTTAAAAGTTTTTCCTTGTTAGCATCATCATTGTAGTATGCCAAGGTCGGCTTTTCACCACAGCTCTCAAGTGAGCACTACTTATAACCCTGAAAAGTTAAAAAAAAAAAAACTTCCGCCCGAACAGGGACTTGAACCCTGGACCCTCAGATTAAAAGTCTGATGCTCTACCGACTGAGCTATCCGGGCTCTTCACGGCGCCGACGTCGTGGACACATTTGTAACAATTTTAATTAATTATTGATTAAATGTAAAATATCGCTTAATTTGTGAAAGATGAGAATTAAAGAAAAAGAAGAAGAGTGACTGCAGTGCAGCTCTGCCACTCTTTGCTTTTCCGGTCACACATCGCTCTGGTTCTGTTTTGTTTTGCTATTTTAGTTATTTATGCTTTCAGGCCAGTTCCACAAACACAGGCATCACTTAACACTCACACATACTTTCACTGATTTTCACACTAAATACTTAAATTCTTCAGAACATCTGAATTCTAATGTATTGGTATGCTCAGCAAACATTTGATAGGGAAATCAGGTCAAATGGGATAATACTGTTTCTGATCCTTTTCATGTGGCGAATGGGGTCCGTCAAGGAGGAATATTATCCCCTATTCTTTTTAATGTATATATTGATGACCTTTCAAGACAGCTAAATGAATGTACAACAGGATGTATTGTGGGTGATCAAGTTGTGAATCATCTCATGTATGCTGATGACCTGGTTTTACTTTGTCCATATTCTGCTGGGTTACAAGAGCTGTTGAGGATATGCACACAATATGGAAGAGAATTTGACATCAACTATAATTCCAAAAAGTCTGTAAGGTTGTTGTGGTGAGATCTAGAGAGGACAAAAATCCTCTTTTCCTGCTTTCCACCTGTCTGATGGCCTCTTAGAAATATGCAGGGAATTAAAATATCTAGGACATGTCTTCTCAGATGATCTCATGGATGACGGTGACATTCGTCGTCAATGGTGTAAAATATATGCACAGGCCAACGTGATGTTGAGGAAATTTTCCATGTGTTCCAGATGTTAAGTGTGCTTTGTTTAGGGCTTATGTCACGTCGCTGTATACAGCTCATCTCTGGTCTTCTTACAGAGTGAGAAGTATGCAGAGTCTGTGTAGTTGTATATAATGATGCCATGAGGTTGTTGTCTGTGTTCCTAGGTGGCACAGTGCTAGCCAGCTATTTGTGTCCTCTAATGTACCTACATGTCAGGCACTGTTACGTAGTTAATGTTCAATTTCATGTGTCGATTGGATTTATCAGAAAATAGCATCATTATAGCCTTAACCAACCCTATGATGGGATCGGTTCACATCCAGGAATATAATAATAATTGGCATGATATGCTTGCACCTATTTTAGTACAGTATTTTTGAGTATGTATTTTAATGTGTCATATGTCTGTGTGTATGTTGGATGTGAGTGGACCATCTGAGTTCATAATAAAGATTTATTATTATTATCTGTTTAGGTTTTTAAAAGAGCTTAAGTTTACTGGTTCCCTGTTTTTCTGTCTGTAAATATTATATTTCAGTTATTGTGTTTTTCTACTGTTTTTATTGCTTATTTATAATACTTGGGTTTTTTTTAGTTGGTTTTTTTTCATTTTTTTATTTTTATCTTGTCTTTCTTTACTATGTCTCTTGTGTGCACTTTAACTCTATGCTGCTGTAAGCCTGCAAATTTCCCCGCTGCGGGACTAATAAAGGATTATCTTATTTTATCTTATCTTTACAGATATTTTTGCTCGAGTTTTTTAGTTTTTTATTTTATAAATGAAGTAAAGAGCCACTGCTCTACTGGTAAATCATGTATGTAAGAGCTACCGTCACATAAAAACAGGAAAAAACAAAATCAACACACTTTGACTAAACTTGTCAATATGTACAGTATGTATTTTGAAAGGATTTACACCATCTACATTTAGAAACACTGAGCCAACTAGAATATACTATTGTTATTGTCTTTTTTCTCTGTGTTAATTATGTCTTGGCTAGCCAGCTATCAGCTCGGCTGTCCAGATGAAGTCTTTTTGGGATCCTACCTTGTTATCTCAATACAATTAACTCCAAATCCGTGGCCAACTTCGACAACCGACTTACTGTAAACTCAGTTTGTCAACCTGTCATCGGCAGCTTTGTCAAAAACGGAGATAATGAAAGCTGATAAGATGGAGAATTTTCATAATGAGCCATATGATTGATTGGCAAGTTTGGAGAAACGAAGAAATGAGTAGATGTCGTTTCATGAGACTAGACGCTGTTTTGCAGTGACGAAAAATACATCCGCCCGAACAGGGACTTGAACCCTGGACCCTCAGATTAAAAGTCTGATGCTCTACCGACTGAGCTATCCGGGCGCTCAGCAGCATGCAAGACCCTATCCACTAAATATATATGAAGTACGACCAATACTGTCGGTCTAGAAGCGAAGACGGAAGGAAGTGGATGTTAAACATCTCGCTTTCCCTAGTTTAACCCATGAGTTCTAGCTCCCCTGGACTAGCTACGAGGTTAGCTAGATGTATGCTAGTTTAGACCTATAGACAGTCTAAGACCTAAACCACAGCAATGATCATCATGGCGAGTGATTAAATACTAAGTTTTTGGAAAATACGAGCGTATCTGGTTACCTAATTGTCCTGAAAATGTCATTGTTTAGTATCGCTGCTAGACAGTCAGTGAAAAGCTATTCATTTAACCTGTTAACAAACCAGGGATACTCGGTAATAAACGTGGAGAGATACACCACAAATGCAACGCGTCTGTTAAGCTCTCAACCACGTCACTGCAAGGTAAATTAAAGGTCCATCATTTAAATTGCAGTCGGTTTATTTTGTAGCCAATACAGAACATTTACTTTTCAGCCTTGTTGCCTGTGTGTCCTCTAACAGGTACCAGAGGTCGCTACATGGGAACTAATAGCAGAGGACCAGCTTCCTCCGGTAACGTTATGCTCATGGTTACAGCTTTTACTGTATTCGTAGTGGTTTGTAGCACTTATTATATTCGTATTAGTCTGTTGCAATTATTGTTTTAGTAGTAATTTGCCTCTGCACTATACTTTTGCTCTGGTTTATGCTTTAAGATGCTTGTTTAAGAAAGGAGATGCACTTATGACTTCTGGTGACTAGTAGTTCTCTTGAATACCTATGTTGAGTACACTTATTGTAAGTCTCTTTGGATAAAAGCGTCTGCTAAATGACTGTAATGTAATGTAATGTAATGTAATAAGGCTTGGTGACCTGTTGACGCCTTGAAATGATTGTTAGATTTTAAATATTGGTTGATAATATTGATTCATACTAGTCAATAAAAAAAATGCCCTCCTAATTATTTTTAATGTAATTGACGAAGGACAAAATCTACAGAAATCCAAGGAAGTCGAGAGCCGGAAACGGAGGCAGCTCGCCTTCAAAGTAAAGGTTGAGGGTTTTCAAACGTGTGAAAAAATGTAATTTAGCTATCCTTAAACTCACTTCACTCACTGGAGCAGTAAGTGAAGTGAGTTTAAGGATAGCTAAATTACATTTTTTAACTATTTGGGTACCCTTAATCTGACATTATTCATTACATAATGTGAACAATGGCAGATAAATTGAACTTCAGGCCCAGATCAACGGTCCTCGTTGGGTACCAAAATGTATTCAGAGGTTTATCTGTAGCTAAAGAGGCTTCAACAGTCTTTAACAGTTCAACAAATCAAGTCTGGTAATGAATTCACTCCTGTTTCCACAGACCGCAATTCATTGTTGAGCTGCGGCAGAGGATTAGTAAAACACAAAGAGAATTGCTTACTTTAGGCTGTAACATCGTTTCTTGTATTTCAACAACAAAACAAAACGGCAGAGATTACCAAGGACCAAAGGTCAAGTTATGGGGCATGAGGCATGACAATGTTTGCTGATTAGATGTTATTAATTGATTTTAATAACTTTATTGAATGGTTACTCACAGATAAGGACATTCTTAAGCAACACACTATTGATTTTACAGCCTGCATATATCCCTGCTGATCTGGTGGACAAACTGGAGCGACTGGCCTTGGTTGATTTCCGCACCAAACAGGGACTGGCCTGTCTGGAGAAAGCTATACGATTTGCTGATCAGCTTCATGTTCTTGACACGTCAGGGGTTGAACCAATGGATTCAGTTCTGGAGGACACGTATGTTACAGACTGTTAATGTAAAACACTGCATTTTGCATGTGGGCCTTTAAATCACAGTTATAACCAAATAACATAACAAATAAACAACAATAGCTCAATTTAAACTCTTCTGACGCCTATAATATTAATGTAATTATGTTTTATCCGTACACATTCAGGGCATTAACACTGAGGGATGATGCCGTGATGGAAGGGGACTGCGCCGAAAAACTCCTACAGCTCTCCAAAAACACAGTTGAAGAATATTTTGTGGCACCACCAGGTAGGGAAAAAACCTGAATCACATTTGTTTTGAAACATCATTGTTGATTTTTTTTTTTATGATTATTGAGATGATAAATAAATAAAACTATAATAAAACACTAAATAAAGCCTCACTTCCTGCTGAATTAGGACATACACTTGCGTGTAGTATATATATGCCCCTCGCATAAATACTTATGCTACTGTCCTCACTGTATTTCTCACCTTTAAATGACTCATATTTATACTGCTGTCTGTACTTATACCTGCACTTTATATTTTGGCATCTCCTGTTCATGTTCATAACTATTCATACTGTACATATCTAAGTGTTTTCATATCCACACGTTACTATTTATTCTTTCACTAACAAAGACCACGCTTATCACGAGATAGGTTATGACTGATTTATTAAGAATGTGAGTCAGAGGGATGAGTTAGGGAAGGGGTTGGAGGGATGAGGGGATGAAGGGATAAGGGTTGAGGGATGAAGGGGTAGGGGTCGAGGGATGAAGGGATGAAGGGAAGGGGTCGTGGGAAGAAGGGATGAGGGTAAGGGATGGAGGGTAAGGGAAGGAGGGGTGTAGGGTAGAGAAGCAGGGACGGTAAAGAAGGTTGATGACTGATGGTGGGAGGAGAGCGATGGTGTCCGGTGGCTGGCAGGAACAGGGGGATTGGAGACTCTTGGGTGGGGGCTGTCTCTCCGGAAGGTCAGGTGGCGCAGAGTCCCCAAAAGACAGCTTCAAGAGGACAGGTGCCGGTGTGCGTTTCTGATGTCATTTAGGTTGGAATGGATGTAGGTGTGGTACGCGGGGGACGACCAGCGGCCGAGGGTCTTGATGACGTGGTCGGGGATTCCTTGGCTTGAGGCGGTGGAGGCGGCCCCGATGCGGAATGAGTGGCCTGAGTAATGTTCCGGGTGTATACCGGATTTATGGAGGATTTGGCGGAAGTGGTGGTGAAACCAGGTTCTTGTGGCCCCTTTGCCTGTCTCTGTGATGAAAAGCGGGTCCTGTGGAGAAGTTCCGCTGGCTAATCTTGCGCTTATGTAGTCACATATGGGTTCGAATGGACTTAGGTATGAGTTTAGTCGAAAGATGTAGATGGGCTGGGGCGGACCAGACTGGTTGGTCTTGCTGCGTTTGAGGTGGTAGATGATGGTGTCCGGATGGTGGATGGAGATGTCGGACATGGTGGCGTGTTGCGATGGATGGTGGTCAGAGTTCTGAGCGGTGAATTCCGAGCAGCGCAGGAAGCCGAAGAAGGCCAGCAAGAACATGGACTCCAATGCTTTGTCCATGAAGGGAGATAGGTAACCTGAACGGAGTGTTTGGATGCAGCGGGTAAGGAGGTCCGAGGTGAGGGGCAGACGTTTAGGCGTGGGGTGTGGTTCGGCTTTACAGAGACCTTTGAGTAACATGGTGATGTGTGAGTGGGACGCAGCTGGACAAGGAGTGCCTGAGGAAAGTTTGGCGAAGAAGTTGATTCCGCTTATGTAGACCCGTATAGTGGAAGGCTTGATCTTGAGGAGTGAATGGGCGAACGTGATGAAGTTCGTGAGGGTCAGGACGTCGAGTGAGGGGAATGGAAGGCCGAGGGAAGCGTGGAAGGCTTTAAAGCTATTCCATCCGGTGAGGTATGATGAGAGTGTTCTGGGGGTGACGCTGTTGAGGATGGCGTCTTGGGAGGCAGAGATTAGGTGTTCTAGTAGCGGGGTCAGTTGAAGATGGTGGCTGAAAACGGTGGGACCGGAGTTGGCAGAGGGTCCGCGGATGGCGCCAATCGTCTGAATTTCTGTAAAGAGAAACGAGAAAGGGAGTCAGCTATGGAGTTTTTGTGACCTGGGATGTGATAGGCTCGGATGATGAATTGTTGCTGGGCCGAAACCAAGGTGAGTCTACGCATGAACTGCATTATGTCTAGACAATGTGACCGTCCTTTGTTGATGATGTCTACGACGGCGCTATTGTCTGAATATAAAGCGATTGTCTTTTTGGCCCATTCCCGGCCCCAAAGAATGGCTGCTATGACTACCGGATACATTTCAGAGATTGCCGAAGAAGGGGTGAGGGATGAGAATTCGTGCGGCCATTCGGCTGAAAACCATTTGCTGCCGTAGAAGCCGCCGAAGCCGATGGAGGGGGCTGCGTCTGTGAACAGCTGGATGTCTTCCGGCTTGGTGATGTGGTCATCGTAAAATAAAGAGATGCCGTTCCATGAGGAGAGGAACTGGTGCCACAGTTTTAGCTCCGTTTTGCATGCTTTGTCCAGGGAGGCGTGGCCATGGAGATTTGGGACAGAGGCGGCGACTGAAAGGAGGTGGGACAAGAAGGATCGACCTTGGGGGATGATGCGAATGGCATAGTTGAGGTGGCCTAACAGTGAAAGGAGTTGGTGTTTGGTGCATTTGGGGGCCAGGAGGTAATTTGAAATGAGTAAGGAGATCCGATTGATTTCTTCGGTAGGTAGGGATGCTTGGAGTGAAACTGAGTAGAGGGTGATGCCGAGGAATTCGAGGGGGTGCTGGGGCCTACGGTTTTCTCTGGAGACAGAGGAACGCCGAGTTCCTTGAACGCTGAGGTTAAAGTGTTGAGGCCGTGTGCTGGGGGTGAGGAAGGTGGCGTGACGGTGAGGAAGTCATCTAAGAGGTGGATGACGTACGGAAGTTTATGGACGTTGGTCAGGATCCAGCAGAGAGCTTCGGATAAGCAGTCGAAGATTTTTGGGCTGAGTGTAGTTGTGTTGGGAGTCCGTGAAAAGTTTTTAAAGTTTTGCTTTCCTGTCGGACTTATTGAACGGGATGTTGCGCTGGGTGAGTACGTTCTTTAAACGGGAGACTGTCCACTTGGAGATGTGGGACGTGTTGGCGCTGTGGCGTGGTGAAGGAGGGTCAGGGTGGTTTTGCCCGTCGTTCGAGCACCTGGATCTCGAGCGGATGGGAGAGCGGCTTCGGGGAGGGACGATGTCCCTCGCGCGCCGAAGTCGAGTTCTCCCCCTGGGGCTGTTGGAAGGCGAGGGACCGACGGCCTCGGAGTTGTCCGGGGATGAATGTCGGGAGCCACGAGGAACGTGGATGGTGGAACGTAGCCGAGGTTGCTGGCGACGAAGGATGGTGGGAGAAGGTTGGAGCCTCGGGACTTCGGGGGTGAGCTTGTGTTCTTCGAACAGCTCGTTGTCAGAAGGGTTGAGGAAGAGTTCCTGGTCCATGGTGCTTGGGTTCTTGTTGTGTTGTCTCGCGATTCTGACGTCATGAGGAAACAGAGTCAAGGAGGAAGTGGATGGATTCGTCATGCTTAAATACTTTGTGCAGAGACAATTAGGTGTTCAGGGCGTGGTCATTATTCCCGAACTACGTTATTTAAAACGTCATATAAATACTCTGAACATTACTCTTCAATGACAAATTGAATCTCAAATAAATAATAATGAAATTATACCTTTTTTTCATCCTGTTTTGTATGTAAATGTGAAGATCCTTAACTACTGTTTATTTTTTCTCATCGTAGGAAATATCCCTCTACCAAAGAGGGAGGAGAGGGCCACCATGCTGAAACACTCAGAATTATGACATCTATTACTAATTTGTTCTCATTGATTGTGTAAAATAAAAACCTGCTGGAAAATGGGTTAAGATTTGTTATTTTTCAGTTTCATTTCACAGCTGCAGTATTGATAAATGTTGTTTTTGTTTCAGTATCATTTTTTTGAAAGTGTGAGTGAGCAGTGTGTTGGCAACCTGTGACATGAGGGGATTCACTGCGATGGCAGTACATTGTTTTAAATTGTGATTTACATTATGATCTTTAGAGTGTGTCCTGTTTTCATTCTAGTGTTGTTTAACTGTTTAACTTTAATATATATATATATATATATATATATTCCTACTGTTCTCTTTCTTTCTGTTTTGTTTCCCTAGAAAATGTGAAATCATATGACATGTGTGGTTTAAAATAGACTATGACGTGTTTCTCATGAATCATCAGAATATTTTTTTGCTTTTCTTGATCTTAACTGGATGTACCTGATCTGACCTCGTAAACGCATGAACATACCACAAGGCTGTGTTATGATCACAAAGATGCAGCGCCCATAACAGAGGAGTCACGTTGGGAGAATAGAAACCGAAAGATATCTAGGCAGAGAGGGGATAACGAATCTGACGTAAAGAGGAGGGTGTTGATCAGCTGAGGCAGACTGTATATAAACTGTGGTGATCCGAAACCTCTGACAGCAGCTCGAGAATCGTCTGACTTGAAGCTTTCCAGAGGAATTTGCTAAAGTGATCTCAAGGTAAGAATCTGTCTTTGTCAACGCTGTAATGAAATACACTGTGGTACTTCAGTGGAAATATTATTATTTTATACTTGACTTATTTTAATAAAGTATTAAATTATGTTTCAGGTGTCTTTTCATCATGGATATAACCATTTTTATGATGGATGGGACTGCCCACACACTGAGTGTGAACCCACAGGCCACAGTGGGCTCCCTGAAATCCCTGATCCAGCAGAAACTAGGAGTTCGCTCTGAGACGCAGAAGCTGGTCTATGTAAACGGCATGAACACTGTCCTCAGCGACGACTCGACACCCATCAGCCACTACGGCTTGAACTCTGGAGCGAGGGTCTCCCTGCTGGTGACCCAGCCTGCGACCATCCAGGTGTTCCTCAGAAACGAAAAGGGGAAGACGAGCACCTATGACATCAAACCTGGCGAGACTGTGGGCAACTTCAAGAAGAGGGTCCAGTCCAGAGAGGGGGTCCCTGTGGACCAGCAGAGGCTCATCCACCAGAGCAAAGATATGACGGAGGCGGGGTACAAACTCTCAGACTACAACGTCGTATCGCACAGCACCATCAACCTGAGCCTCCGCCTGAGAAGTGGCTGAGGACACTTCTGGTTCATCGGAGTTGATTTCCTGAACATTCCTTTATTTTATTTTAATTAATGATATAGCTTCAAATTGTTCTTATTTATTTGTATTTTAATTTGGAAAAATCAATGCATTCCTCTGTTTAGGCTTATGTATTCCGTAACGTTTTACAAAATAACGTTTTAAGGCTTAATTCTTTATTTGGTTTTGGTAGTACAAATATTTTATCCACTCAACATGTCATTATGTTAACTGCACACTGTTAAAAACAAATAAAAATAACTTTCCAAATATGAATTTGCATGTCTCCTCCCCTTTCCTTTCGGTCTACCATTTCCTCCGCTTAGGGTTCGTGTACAGACCACAACCAGAAGGAACCAGAAGGAACCAGAAAGGCACACTGAAGCATTGTTTTAAAATGTACATTATACCAGTTATTAGGAGACTTTTTCTATCGTATAATTCAATGTTTACTATTACATCTTACAAGATTTTGGCAGGTAAAAAATAAATGTATTATGCTCTGTAATTACAAACAGTCATGTATCCAACATATCATAGGAGCATGTAATAATGGCTTACACTTGAATTAATTAATTATACGGTATGTGAGAATAACTATTCAGTATATAATAATAATAATAATAATAATAACTTTATTTATATAGCACCTTTTAAAAACAAGGTTTACAAAGTGCTTCGACATACCAGCCAGCAAGACAGTGCATAAGAAACAAAATGAAATAACAAGTGACAATCAAATAAACAAACAAAATAAATAAAATAATAAAATAAATAAAATCAAGTCATATTGGTAAAATATAGTAAACAAATATAAGATAAAATACCAAGACCAAATGAAAATGAACCAATAAAACGACGACATCACATAAAAGCCAATCTATAAAAATGTGTTTTAAGAGATTACTGATTCTGCAATCTCCTCCGGCAGGTCATTCATAAACCGAGGGGCCCTTATGGCAAAAGCACGGTCGCCTTTGGTTTTCAGTCTTTACTTTGGAACAACCAGAAGGGCCCCACCTGAGGATCTAAGGCTGCGAGCTGGCTCATACGGGGTCAACATTTCTCCTATGTATGTCAGGGCCAGACCCATCCATCCATCTTCCGTAACCGCTTATCCAGTTAAGGAGCCGATCCCAGCTGTCAATGGGCGAAGGCAGGGTACAGCCTGGACAGGTCGCCAGCCTATCACAGGGCAGACATATAGAGACAGACAACCACTCACGCTCACATTCACACCTACGGGCAATTTCAGAGTCATCAATTAACTTAACCTGCATGTCTTTGGATGCCGGAGAACCCGGAGATAACATGCAAACTCCACACAGAGCCCGGGAATTGAACCCGGGCCCCTCTTGCTGTGAGGCGACAGTGCTAACCACTACACCACCGTGCAGCTGATTCACCAGGGCTCCATTGCTGCGCTTTTTCTGGCCTCCAAAATCTGAGACAGTAGATTTCCTAAAGCTGTGAGGATGCCACTGAAAATATCAAGGACACACAACAACACACACCAATCAATATGCAACAGGTACATTCATGGTAAAATACTGCAATCAAATCAAATCAAGTGTCATTAACTTGTAAGGGGAGGTTTTTGGGGAAGATGCTGATTGGTTAAAGCCAAACATCACAAACAAGCACCAGGCTGCAGAACAGTAACTGACAACTGACAGTCAGTGAACAGCCAAAGCTACAGACCTCGTTACAGACTTAGTGAGGATGGGATACTTCTTCAGAAGAACCAGATATTGTTGTAGTAAACAGATATAAATGGACGCATTCCGGACGGGCAGTCTTTCTGCAGGCATTGTCAGTAGTTTAACTGTACAAGCATTACAACTTCAGGAATACCAGATCTGACGGGTGGAAGCAGCAAAGTTTCTTTTTTTCACATGTACAATTTTGCAAATTGTCAATAACAGACAGCAAAATACATACAGTCAAATGTACATGCCAGGGGGAGAGAAGGAAAGACAGACACAAAATAATACAAAATTAAAATAGAAAAACATAAATAAATACTACAAAAAAAGGAAAAAGAGGACACGAAGGCACAAATCCTGATTGTATAATTACAAACATATATCGAAGGCAATGCATGACATCCTGGTTTTTCTACCTTTTTTGTTGTAACAGCATTTAAGGGTTTTTAAATATAATTCAAACTCTTTGTAAAAAACACAAAAAATAGGCATTTGGCTTGTAAATGTACATTTATGTGTATGAAATTTGGCAAACATAATTAATAGATTTACACACGTGGACAAAATTGTTGGTACCCTTCCGTTAAAGAAAGAAAAACCCACAATGGTCACTGAAATAACTTGAAACTGACTAAAGTAATAATAAATAAAAAAATATTGAAAATTAACTAACAAAAATCAGACATTGCTTTTGAATTGTGGTTCAACAGAATCATTTTAAAAAACAAACTAATGAAAATGGCCTGGACAGAAATGATGGTACCCCTAGAAAAGATTGAAAATAATTAGACCATAAGGACATGTTAAACTAAGGTGTGTCCTCTAATTAGCATCACAGGTGTCTTCAAACTTGTAATCAGTCAGTCTGCCTGTTTAAAGGGTGAAAAGTAGTCACTGTGCTGTTTGGTATCATGGTTTGTACCACACTGAACATGGACCACAGAAAGCTAAGGAGAGAGTTGTCTCAGGAGATTAGAAAGAAAATTATAGACAAGCATGTTAAAGGTAAAGGCTATAAGACCATCTCCAAGCAGCTTGATGTTCCTGTGACTACAGTTTCACATATTATTCAGAAGTTTAAGGTCCACGGGACTGTAGCCAACCTCCCTGGATGTGGCCGCAAGAGGAAAATTGATGACAAAATGAAGAGACGGATAATATGAATGGTAACCAAAGAGCCCAGAACAACTTCCAAAGAGATTAGAGGTGAACTCCAAGGTCAAGGTCCATCAGTGTCAGATCGCACCATCCGTCGCTGTTTGAGCCAAAGTGGACTTCATGGAAGACGACCGAGGAGGACACCACTGTTGAAAGCAAATCATAAAAAGCGAGACTGGAATTTGACAAAATGCATATTGACAAGCCACGAAGCTTCTGGGAGAATGTCATTTGGACAGATGAGACAAAAATGGAGCTTTTTGGCAAGTCACATCAGCTCTATGTTCACAGATGCAAAAATGAAGCATACAAAGAAAATAACACTGTACCTACTGTGAAACATGGAGGAGGCTCGGTTATGTTCTGGGGCTGCTTTGCTACATCTGGCACAGGGTGTCTTGAATCTGTGCAGGGTACAATGAAATCTCAAGACTATCAAGGCATTCTGGAACGGAATGTGCTGCCCAGTGTCAGAAAGCTTGGTCTCAGTCGCAGGTCATGGGTCCTCCAACAGGATAATGACCCAAAACACAGAGCTAAAAACACCCAAGAATGGCTCAAAACATTGGACTATTCTGAAGTGGCCTTCTATGAGCCCTGATCTAAATCCTATTGAACATCTGTGGAAGGAGCTGAAACATGCAGTCTGGAGAAGGCACCCTTCAAACCTGAGACAGCTGGAGCAGTTTGCTCACGAGGAGTGGGCCAAAATACCTGTTGACAGGTGCAGAAGTCTCACTGAGAGTTACAGAAATCGCTTGATTGCAGTGATTGCCTCAAAAGCTTGTGCAACAAAATATTAAGTTAAGGGTACCATCATTTTTGTCCAGGCCATTTTCATTAGTTTGTTTTTTAAAATGATTCTGTTGAACCACAATTCAAAAGCAATGTCTGATTTTCATTAGTTAATTTTCAGTACATTTTTATTTATTATTACTTTTGTCAGTTTCAAGTTATTTCAGTGACCATTGTGGGTTTTTCTTTCTTTAACGGAAGGGTTCCAACAATTTTGTCCACATGTGTATGCCCTTTCCTTATTTTTTGTCATAGTTAAAGAATCCAAATATAACATTTTCATAGTATAGTATAAAATCTTTATACAAAACATCTCTGACCAGTCTTGAAACATTTCCCATAACTTTTTATGGAAGCGGCGAAGTTCAAGAGGAGTTGCCTCTTTCTGCCAACAGCGGTGAGTCACTGACGTAGCCACACCATGTGTGGTTTAAAATAGACTATGACGTGTTTCTCATGAATCATCAGAATATGTTTTTGCTTTTCTTTATCTTAACTGGATGTACCTGATCTGACCTCATAAACGCATGAACACACCACAAGGCTGTGTTATGATCACAAAGATGCAGCACCGATAACAGAGGAGTCACGTTGGGAGAATAGAAACCGAAAGTTATCTAGGCAGAGAGGGGAAAACGAATCTGACATAAAGAGGAGGGTGTTGATCAGCTGAGGCAGACTGTATATAAACTGTGGTGATCCGAAACCTCTGACAGCAGCTCGAGAATCATCTGACTTGAAGCTTTCTAGAGGACTTTGCTAAAGTGATCTCAAGGTAAGAATCTGTCTTTGTCAACGCTGTAATGAAATACACTGTGGTACTTCAGTGGAAATATTATTATTTTATACTTGACTTATTTTAATAAAGTATTAAATTATGTTTCAGGTGTCTTTTCATCATGGATATAACCCTTTTTATGATGGATGGGACTGCCCACACACTGAGTGTGAACCCACAGGCCACAGTGGGCTCCCTGAAATCCCTGATCCAGGAGAAACTAGGAGTTCGCTCTGAGACGCAGAAGCTGGTCTATGTAAACGGCATGAACACTGTCCTCAGCGACGACTCGACACCCATCAGCCACTACGGCTTGAACTCTGGAGCGAGGGTCTCCCTGCTGGTGACCCAGCCTGCGACCATCCAGGTGTTCCTCAGAAACGAAAAGGGGAAGACGAGCACCTATGACATCAAACCTGACGAGACTGTGGGCAACTTCAAGAAGAGGGTCCAGTCCAGACAGGGGGTCGCGGCGGACCAGCAGAGGCTCATCCACCAGAGCCGAGAGATGACGGAGGCGGGGAGCAAACTCTCAGACTACAACGTCGTATCGCACAGCACCATCGACCTGAACCTCCGCCTGAGAGGAGGCTGAGGACACTTCTGGTTCATATATCAGAGTTGATTTCCTGAACATTCCTTTATTTTATTTTAATTAATGATATGGATTCAAATTGTTCCTATTTATTTGTATTTTCATTTGGAAAAATCAATGCATTCCTCTGTTTAGGCTTATGTATTCCGTAACATCTTAAAAAAACTTGTTAAGGCTTAATTCTTTATTTGGTTTTGGCAGTACAAATATTTTATCCACTCAACACGGCATTATGTTAACTGTACACTGTTAAAAACAAATAAAAATTACTTTCCAAATATGAATTTGTCTCCTCACATTTCCTGTAGGCCTACCATTTCCTCCGCTTAGGGTTCGTGTACAGACCACAACCAGAAGAAACCAGAAAGGCACACTGAAGCATTGTTTTAAAAATGTACAATGTATCCATCATGTGCCTGGCCTATTTGAAATATTACATCTGTATTCAATAATTTTGGAGCCAGATGCATTCCTTTTCACATAATCTCTCTCTCTAGATGTTACTATTTTGCAACATGGATTAAAATACTTTATTTTTCATCCATTTTTGGTGTTTTGATATAGAGGGTGGCTGGGAGTTATTACAGGTAAGGCCTGTGCTCATAGAATTAGACAAAAGTCCAAAAAATGAATGCATGTACTGTTCAATCCACATTATTAAAAGTTGATATTTTTTATAATGAAAAATAATATTGCTTTGTCATTTTTGGCTTGAACAAAATGGTGCATCGTACTTTATCTTTGATAAATTCATAATACAAAGGGAGGGGTATAATTGCCAAAACCTAGTATGGTCTAGAAGACTTGGTTTGGAAATTCGTAAATTTCCAGGCTTGCCAAAGTAATCATTAAATCATTGGTAGGCCAACTGATAAACTGATATATTACTTACATTTGTGCAATTGGATCAAAACATTTTAGGCAGCCCTTAATTTTTTCCAACTGAAAAACCTTACATTTATTGTATTAAACATTCTTTGCTCCTTGCAAAAATACAAAGTGGAAAAAATGTATATTGCATCCTTATTTTTCCATCTGACATTAATGTTCAGAGTCTCAAAGCATTATCTTTGTACTGGAGCTTCACTTAAGAGAAAAACTGTCAGTCCAAGGTAAAAGTCCATCCAAGGGTTTGTGTGTTGTGCAGTTTAGAAAAGAGAAGTTACATAGCCCTCAGATAGTGACTCACACTCTGCTTTACGGAGAGCCAAATTATATAAAGATAAACACGTTCAAAGATAAGCCAGTTGCTGTTTCCCCAATTGCACGTAATGTTACTTAGTCACTTTAGCCTGTCAGGGAGAATTACCCATGGTAGAAGAGAAAATCTAATTCTATAACTTTGTCAGAATAGTTTTTTGCTTTTCTTCATCTTAACCCTCCTGTCGTGTTCGGGTCAAATCTGACCGATTTACAACTTTAATCAATCATAAATATTGTGTTTTACATCTGATTGCCTCAAGGCCCTATGATATCCTCCACACTAGGCATTTGAACATATAAAATTGCTGATCACTACTTTCATTGAATTTTGAGTGGTTTAGTCAACTTTGTAACACCCATGGTGTTCCCGGTCAAAAGTGACCGCCATAGGAAATTAATGGGAAACACTAGATTATGTCCATTCATCAGATGGAAAACAGCCCCATACACACCCACACATCCACAACTACACACCCACACATCCACAACTACACACCCACACATCCACAACTACACACCCACACATCCACAACTACACACTACACATCCACAACTACACAACTACACATCCACAACTACACAACAACTACACACTATCACATCCACAACTACACAACTCCACAACTACACACCATCACATCCACAACTACACACCCACACATCCACACACTACACACCATCACATCCACAACTACACATCCACAACTACACACCCACACACCACACTACACACCATCACACACAACTACACACCCACACATACACACCCAACTACACAACAACTACACACCATCACATCCACAACTACACACCATCACAACTACACACCACACATCCACAACTACACATCCACAACTACACACCCACACATCCACAACTACACACCATCACATCCACAACTACACACCCACACATCCACAACTACACACCCACACATCCACAACTACACACCCACAACTACACATCCACAACTACACACCCACAACTAAACATCCACAACTACACACCCACACATCCACAACTACACACCCACACATCCACAACTACACACACACGCACACCTGTGTGAACACCTGTTCACAGCCCCATATATAAAGTTGTACACATTTCAAACTTCAAACAAAAGAATCAGGTGTTTGTTATGGGAACCCATCTCTATCCCGCGCTTATGTGCCATCCTCCCACATGAACCACACCTTCCAGACTAAACAATGTTTCATATCTTCTCACTTTCCCCCTATATAAACCTTTATTTGTGCCTTGCTCTCATTTTACTCTGTGAACACAATGAGTAGGCGACTGATGAGGTGATTTTCTGTCAGAGAGGCTCTGGACCTAATTTAGCGATACATTTTCAGTTTCTATTCTTTGTATATTCACAGCAGTTATTAATGTAAACCACTAGTCTGAGACATTGTTTACAGCTTTAAAAGGTGTTAAATACAATTTGGTGATGATTAATGTTTTTTTTGTTAATGTAACACTAAAGTAAGGGGGGAGAAACGAACACGACAGGAGGGTTAACTGGATGTACCTGATCTGACCTCATAAACGCATAAACACACCACAAGGCTGTGTTATGATCACAAAGATGCAGCGCCCATAACAGAGGAGTCAGGTTGGGAGAATAGAAACCGAAAGTTATCGAGGCAGAGAGGGGAAAACGAATCTGACGTAAAGAGGAGGGTGTTGATCAGCTGAGGCAGACTGTATATAAACTGTGGTGATCCGAAACCTCTGACAGCAGCTCGAGAATCATCTGACTTGAAGCTTTCCAGAGGAATTTGCTAAAGTGATCTCAAGGTAAGAATCTGTCTTTGTCAACGCTGTAATGAAATACACTGTGGTACTTCAGTGGAAATATTATTATTTTATACTTTTTTTTTAATAAAGTATTAAATTATGTTTCAGGTGTCTTTTCATCATGGATATAACCATTTCTATGATGGATGGGACTGCCCACACACTGAGTGTGAACCCACAGGCCACAGTGGGCTCCCTGAAATCCCTGATCCAGCAGAAACTAGGAGTTCGCTCTGAGACGCAGAAGCTGGTCTATGTAAACGGCATGAACACTGTCCTCGGCGACGACTCGACACCCATCAGCCACTACGGCTTGAACTCTGGAGCGAGGGTCTCCCTGCTGGTGACCCAGCCTGCGACCATCCAGGTGTTCCTCAGAGACGAAAAGGGGAAGACGAGCACCTATGACATCAAACCTGACGAGACTGTGGGCAACTTCAAGAAGAGGGTCCAGTCCAGACAGGGGGTCCCGGCGGACCAGCAGAGGCTCATCCACCAGAGCCGAGAGATGACGGAGGCGGGGAGCAAACTCTCAGACTACGACGTCGTATCGCACAGCACCATCGACCTGAACCTCCGCCTGAGAGGAGGCTGAGGACACTTCTGCTTCATCGGAGTTTATTTTCTGAACATTCCTTTATTTTAATTAATGATATAGCTTCAAATTGTTCTTATTTATTTGTATTTTCATTTGGAAAAATCAATGCATTCCTCTGTTTAGACTTATGTATTCCATAACATAATAGTATTAAAACATATCCATAACTTGTTAAGGCTTAATTCAATAAAAACACTGTGCAATAATAGTTAATATAGTTTTTTTTTCTGTCTGTAAATATTATATTTCAGTTATTGTGTTTTTCTACTGTTTTTATTGCTTATTTATAATACTTTTTTATTTTTATTTTTTATTTTTCATTTTATTTTTATCTTGTCTTTCTTTACTATGTCTCTTGTGTGCACTTTAACTCTATGCTGCTGGGACTAATAAAGGATTATCTTATCTTATCTTATCTTATCTTATCTTAATTCTTTATTTGGTTTTGGCAGTACAAATATTTTATCCACTCAAAATGTCATTATGTTAACTGTACACTGTTAAAAACAAATAAAAATAACTTTCCAAATATGAATTTGCATGTCTCCTCCCCTTTCCTGTCGATCTACCATTTCCTCCGCTTAGGGTTCGTGTACAGACCACAACCAGAAGGAACCAGAAGGAACCAGAAAGGCACACTGAAGCATTGTTTTAAAATGTACATTATACCAGTTATTAGGAGACTTTTTCTATCGTATAATTCAATGTTTACTATTACATCTTACAAGATTTTGGCAGGTAAAAAATAAATGTATTATGCTCTGTAATTACAAACAGTCATGTATCCAACATATCATAGGAGCATGTAATAATGGCTTACACTTGAATTAATTAATTATACGGTATGTGAGAATAACTATTCAGTATATAATAATAATAATAATAATAATAATAATAATAAGAAGAAGAAGAAGAAGAAGAAGAACTTTATTTATATAGCACCTTTTAAAAACAAGGTTTACAAAGTGCTTTGACATACCAGCCAGCAAGACAGTGCATAAGAAACAAAATGAAATAACAAGTGACAATCAAATAAACAAACAAAATAAATAAAAAAATAAATAAAATAAATAAAATCAAGTGATATTGGTAAAATATAGTAAACAAATATAAGATAAAATACCAAGACCAAATTAAAATGAACCAATAAAACGACGACATCACATAAAAGCCAATCTATAAAAATGTGTTTTAAGAGATTTCTGATTCTGCAAGCCTTATCTCCTCCGGCAGGTCATTCATAAACCGAGGGGCCCTTATGGCAAAAGCACGGTCGCCTTTGGTTTTCAGTCTTTACTTTGGAACAACCAGAAGGGCCCCACCTGAGGATCTAAGGCTGCGAGCTGGCTCATACGGGGTCAACATTTCTCCTATGTATGTCAGGGCCAGACCCATCCATCCATCTTCCGTAACCGCTTATCCAGTTAAGGGTCGCGGGGTGCTGGAGCCGATCCCAGCTGTCAATGGGCGAAGGCAGGGTACACCCTGGACAGGTCGCCAGCCTATCACAGGGCAGACATATAGAGACAGACAACCACTCACGCTCACATTCACACCTACGGGCAATTTCAGAGTCATCAATTAACTTAACCTGCATGTCTTTGGATGCCGGAGAACCCGGAGATAACATGCAAACTCCACACAGAGCCCGGGAATTGAACCCGGGCCCCTCTTGCTGTGAGGCGACAGTGCTAACCACTACACCACCGTGCAGCTGATTCACCAGGGCTCCATTGCTGCGCTTTTTCTGGCCTCCAAAATCTGAGACAGTAGATTTCCTAAAGCTGTGAGGATGCCACTGAAAATATCAAGGACACACAACAACACACACCAATCAATATGCAACAGGTACATTCATGATAAGGTACTGCAATCAAATCAAATCAAGTGTCATTAACTTGTAAGGGGAGGTTTTTGGGGAAGATGCTGATTGGTTAAAGCCAAACATCACAAACAAGCACCAGGCTGCAGAACAGTAACTGACAACTGACAGTCAGTGAACAGCCAAAGCTACAGACCTCGTTACAGACTTAGTGAGGATGGGATACTTCTTCAGAAGAACCAGATATTGTTGTAGTAAACAGATATAAATGGACGCATTCCGGACGGGCAGTCTTTCTGCAGGCATTGTCAGTAGTTTAACTGTACAAGCATTACAACTTCAGGAATACCAGATCTGACGGGTGGAAGCAGCAAAGTTTCTTTTTTTCACATGTACAATTTTGCAAATTGTCAATAACAGACAGCAAAATACATACAGTCAAATGTACATGCCAGGGGGAGAAGGAAAGACAGACACAAAATAATACAAAATTAAAATAGAAAAACATAAATAAATACTACAAAAAAAGGAAAAAGAGGACACTAAGGCACAAATCCTGATTGTATAATTACAAACATATATCGAAGGCAATGCATGACATCCTGGTTTTTCTACCTTTTTTGTTGTAACAGCATTTAATGGTTTTTAAATATAATTCAAACTCTTTGTAAAAAACACAAAAATAGGCCTTTGGCTTGTAAATTTACATTTATGTATATGAAATTTGGCAAACATAATTAATAGATTTACACACGTGGACAAAATTGTTGGTACCCTTCCGTTAAAGAAAGAAAAACCCACAATGGTCACTGAAATAACTTGAAACTGACTAAAGTAATAATAAATAAAAAAATATTGAAAATTAACTAACAAAAATCAGACATTGCTTTTGAATTGTGGTTCAACAGAATCATTTTAAAAAACAAACTAATGAAAATGGCCTGGACAAAAATGATGGTACCCCTAGAAAAGATTGAAAATAATTAGACCATAAGGACATGTTAAACTAAGGTGTGTCCTCTAATTAGCATCACAGGTGTCTTCAAACTTGTAATCAGTCAGTCTGCCTGTTTAAAGGGTGAAAAGTAGTCACTGTGCTGTTTGGTATCATGGTTTGTACCACACTGAACATGGACCACAGAAAGCTAAGGAGAGAGTTGTCTCAGGAGATTAGAAAGAAAATTATAGACAAGCATGTTAAAGGTAAAGGCTATAAGACCATCTCCAAGCAGCTTGATGTTCCTGTGACTACAGTTTCACATATTATTCAGAAGTTTAAGGTCCACGGGACTGTAGCCAACCTCCCTGGATGTGGCCGCAAGAGGAAAATTGATGACAAAATGAAGAGACGGATAATATGAATGGTAACCAAAGAGCCCAGAACAACTTCCAAAGAGATTAGAGGTGAACTCCAAGGTCAAGGTCCATCAGTGTCAGATCGCACCATCCGTCGCTGTTTGAGCCAAAGTGGACTTCATGGAAGACGACCGAGGAGGACACCACTGTTGAAAGCAAATCATAAAAAAGCGAGACTGGAATTTGACAAAATGCATATTGACAAGCCACGAAGCTTCTGGGAGAATGTCATTTGGACAGATGAGACAAAAATGGAGCTTTTTGGCAAGTCACATCAGCTCTATGTTCACAGATGCAAAAATGAAGCATACAAAGAAAATAACACTGTACCTACTGTGAAACATGGAGGAGGCTCGGTTATGTTCTGGGGCTGCTTTGCTACATCTGGCACAGGGTGTCTTGAATCTGTGCAGGGTACAATGAAATCTCAAGACTATCAAGGCATTCTGGAACGGAATGTGCTGCCCAGTGTCAGAAAGCTTGGTCTCAGTCGCAGGTCATGGGTCCTCCAACAGGATAATGACCCAAAACACACAGCTAAAAACACCCAAGAATGGCTCAAAACATTGGACTATTCTGAAGTGGCCTTCTATGAGCCCTGATCTAAATCCTATTGAACATCTGTGGAAGGAGCTGAAACATGCAGTCTGGAGAAGGCACCCTTCAAACCTGAGACAGCTGGAGCAGTTTGCTCACGAGGAGTGGGCCAAAATACCTGTTGACAGGTGCAGAAGTCTCATTGAGAGTTACAGAAATCGCTTGATTGCAGTGATTGCCTCAAAAGCTTGTGCAACAAAATATTAAGTTAAGGGTACCATCATTTTTGTCCAGGCCATTTTCATTAGTTTGTTTTTTAAAATGATTCTGTTGAACCACAATTCAAAAGCAATGTCTGATTTTCATTAGTTAATTTTCAGTAAATTTTTATTTATTATTACTTTTGTCAGTTTCAAGTTATTTCAGTGACCATTGTGGGTTTTTCTTTCTTTAACGGAAGGGTTCCAACAATTTTGTCCACGTGTGTATGCCCTTTCCTTATTTTTTGTCATAGTTAAAGAATCCAAATATAACATTTTCATAGTATAGTATAAAATCTTTATACAAAACATCTCTGACCAGTCTTGAAACATTTCCCATAACTTTTTATGGAAGCGGCGAAGTTCAAGAGGAGTTGCCTCTTTCTGCCAACAGCGGTGAGTCACTGACGTAGCCACACCATGTGTGGTTTAAAATAGACTATGACGTGTTTCTCATGAATCATCAGAATATGTTTTTGCTTTTCTTTATCTTAACTGGATGTACCTGATCTGACCTCATAAACGCATAAACACACCACAAGGCTGTGTTATGATCACAAAGATGCAGCGCCCATAACAGAGGAGTCAGGTTGGGAGAATAGAAACCGAAAGTTATCGAGGCAGAGAGGGGAAAACGAATCTGACGTAAAGAGGAGGGTGTTGATCAGCTGAGGCAGACTGTATATAAACTGTGGTGATCCGAAACCTCTGACAGCAGCTCGAGAATCATCTGACTTGAAGCTTTCCAGAGGAATTTGCTAAAGTGATCTCAAGGTAAGAATCTGTCTTTGTCAACGCTGTAATGAAATACACTGTGGTACTTCAGTGGAAATATTATTATTTTATACTTTTTTTTAATAAAGTATTAAATTATGTTGCAGGTGTCTTTTCATCATGGATATAACCATTTTTATGATGGATGGGACTGCCCACACACTGAGTGTGAACCCACAGGCCACAGTGGGCTCCCTGAAATCCCTGATCCAGCAGAAACTAGGAGTTCGCTCTGAGACGCAGAAGCTGGTCTATGTAAACGGCATGAACACTGTCCTCAGCGACGACTCGACACCCATCAGCCACTACGGCTTGAACTCTGGAGCGAGGGTCTCCCTGCTGGTGACCCAGCCTGCGACCATCCAGGTGTTCCTCAGAGACGAAAAGGGGAAGACGAGCACCTATGACATCAAACCTGACGAGACTGTGGGCAACTTCAAGAAGAGGGTCCAGTCCAGACAGGGGGTCGCGGCGGACCAGCAGAGGCTCATCCACCAGAGCCGAGAGATGACGGAGGCGGGGAGCAAACTCTCAGACTACGACGTCGTATCGCACAGCACCATCGACCTGAACCTCCGCCTGAGAGGAGGCTGAGGACACTTCTGCTTCATCGGAGTTGATTTTCTGAACATTCCTTTATTTTATTTTATGTTAATTAATGATATAGCTTCAAATTGTTCTTATTTATTTGTATTTTCATTTGGAAAAATCAATGCATTCCTCTGTTTAGACTTATGTATTCCATAACATAATAGTATTAAAACATATCCATAACTTGTTAAGGCTTAATTCAATAAAAACACTGTGCAATAATAGTTAATATAGTTTTTTTTTCTGTCTGTAAATATTATATTTCAGTTATTGTGTTTTTCTACTGTTTTTATTGCTTATTTATAATACTTGTTTTTTATTTTTATTTTTTATTTTTCATTTTATTTTTATCTTGTCTTTCTTTACTATGTCTCTTGTGTGCACTTTAACTTTAACTCTATGCCCCGCTGGGACTAATAAAGGATTATCTTATCTTATCTTATCTTATCTTATCTTAATTCTTTATTTGGTTTTGGCAGTACAAATATTTGATCCACTCAACATGTCATTATGTTAACTGTACACTGTTAAAAACAAATAAAAATAACTTTCCAAATATGAATTTGCATGTCTCCTCCCCTTTCCTGTCGATCTACCATTTCCTCCCTTAGGGTTCGTGTACAGACCACAACCAGAAGGAACCAGAAGGAACCAGAAAGGCACACTGAAGCATTGTTTTCAAATGTACATTATACCAGTTATTAGGAGACTTTTTCTATCGTATAATTCAATGTTTACTATTACATCTTACAAGATTTTGGCAGGTAAAAAATAAATGTATTATGCTCTGTAATTACAAACAGTCATGTATCCAACATATCATAGGAGCATGTAATAATGGCTTACACTTGAATTAATTAATTATACGGTATGTGAGAATAACTGTCCAGTATATGTATACTGTAGTACAGTAAACAACCAAATGTTAAAGCCACTGTGAAGAAGCCGTTTCCTCCAGGATCCTTTTCACTGAGGAAATCTAGGGAACCTTTATTTCCTCACAGTTGCAAGGTAGGCGTACCAAAATAAGGCGACCATGTTGGCAAACAGCACTCTGAACTGTAAGAAGAATCAGAAACAGGAAAAGATGGGGGAATCCATTTAGTAGCTTCAGTATGTGACTCATCATTTGTTCAATAACAGGATGCCAGTGAAATACATACCTGAACAGGCACAAAGTTGATATTGACGAACTGGAAGGGAGTCCACACTTTCCAATTCATCTTTAAAGCGGTCCAGTAACTTCCTTTCATCTTCTTTTCAAAGTCTCTCCACCCTTTAGCCTGAATATTTGGGTATATTACATATTTACATTTAGTCATCTTTTGCTGCACAATTTGAAGAAAAAAAAAAGTTCTCTGTCTCTGGCTGGAGTGCCCTTTCAATGAAGAGACAGTTCCTAAGATGTCTTACCTCCAGGATGTTCATAACAAAGTAGAAAATGAGCAGAAAGCCGGGCAAAAACAAGCCGATCCAGAAGCAGACGTTTTACTATGCAGAGCGGGTCTGTGCTGGGCATCCACGTCTCCATCAGCTGGTAAAAGTAATGGCTCACCGGTCCTGTAATAACCAACCTGAAACAGGCAACCAGGAATAATATTACTACAAAAAATGTTTCTATTTTACAGTGCTTGACACTCTAGTATAACAGGAACAGGCCATTACATTCATGTTCTTGTTGTACATGAGCCATGACTAGCATGTCAACCCTGACTTTTGACCCTGTACTTAGTCTCACCCATAAATGGCATAGCGTGCAGCTCCAGCCGGGTCAATCTGATTCACCAGGGCTCCATTGCTGCTCTTTTTTCTGGCCTCCAAAATCTGAGACAGTAGATTTCCTAAAGCTGTGAGGATGCCACTGAAAATATCAAGGACACACAACAACACACACCAATCAATATGCAACAGGTACATTCATGATAAGGTACTGCAATCAAATCAAGTGTCATTAACTTGTAAGGGGAGGTTTTTTTGGGCAGATGCTGATTGGTTGAAGCCAGAGTGCAAACAAAGTGGCCTATTGGACATACTTTGAAGTCAACAACAAAGTGACAACTGATAACAATATGAGTTACCAAGTAACAAACAGTAAGATAACAAACTGCTTTTTGTCTTTGTCAGTCCTTTAGTAAATGAGATCATCTGATTTCTGACCTTTAAACGGAAAAAACAAACATCACAAACAAGCACCAGGCTGCAGAACAGTAACTGACAGCTGACAGTCAGTGAACAGCCAAAGCTACAGACCTCGTTACAGACTTAGTGAGGATGGGATACTTCTTCAGAAGAACCAGATATTGTTGTAGTAAACGGATAGAAATGGACGCATTCCGGACGGGCAGTCTTTCTGCAGGCATTGTCAGTAGTTTAACTGTACAAGCATTACAACTTCAGGAATCCCAGATCTGACGGGTGGAAGCAGCAAAGTTGAAGAGGAGCTGCCTCTTCCTGCAAACAGCGTTGCGTCACTGACGTAGCCACGCCTCTAAGTCGACGTCAAAAACAGCCGACACAGATCAAATATTTTTGCATTAAACAGCTGAAGAATATAATTTACTCTTGTCCAGTTTTAAGCTGCAGACCGGCAAGTGTGACCACATATGTAAAAGCACATTAGTTTTTGTCTTCTGTTATTCTGGCCCCTCCTCATGGCATAACACACTGACTTCTTACAATACTACAGACCTTCTTCATGGCAGACATTTTTACTTGCAAGAGCTGCACTGGAATATTAAAACTAATAACATTATTTTCACTGATTTTCATTTAGGAGCAACAGTGAGCCATCCCTTTTACTACTAAACTGTCACACACAATCCTCATATATATATGCTGCAGACCTGTATACGTATGTATATATATATATATATATATATACATATATACATACATACATACATATATACATACATATATATATACATATACACACACACACATATTTGTATTTTTATATATTATGCATTTAAACAAACATTTTTTTTTTTTTTTTACAGAAGCTGTTTGGTGCACAAAAAAAATTGATGACAAAGTAGTCCTGAAACTCTGTATGGGAACACGGAAACACCTACTACATCTGCTCTATGAGATCTGAGGAAGTGAGCCTATTTTAGACTGCACTGAGCAAATTTAGAGACATTAATATCAAACAACTTTTGGAACCACTTTAATAGAACCAACATTTCAATAAAAAGTAAAAAAGAAAACACAAAAATATTTACAATGTTGAAAAAACAGTTTGAGAAAAGGCATTTAAGGAAATTCAGTGTAAACACAAAACATAGCAGTTGAAACGCCAACATAAAGAAATCACTGCACATACACATAGGAAACTGTTAAAGCTTATGGGTGGGTTTTGGTCTGTATTTAACCAACATACATGTAAGAAAACAGGAATAAAATCTTAAAGTGCCTTCCAGTTTACGGGAGACTTTCCGGATTTCTTTAGCAGCTCGTTGGCCTTTGAGAAATGCTTGCATCCGAAAAATCCTCTATGACAAGACAAGGGAGAAGGATGCACAGCCTGCAGGATGTTGTGACGTGTCTACAAACAGAGAGAACAGAAACTTAGATGCATGAAGGGTTTTAAAAGCTTTAAAAGCTTTAAAACAACATAGTAGACCCACCCTGTTTATAGCAGCTCCCTTCTTGTGAGCATATGATCCCCAAAGCATGAAGACAAGGCCTTCCAGGTTGTCGCTGAGCCACTGCACCACGGCGTCGGTGAAGGTCTCCCAGCCTTTTTCTTTGTGGGAGTTGGCCTGGTGAGCTCGGACGGTCAACACAGCGTTTAGCAACAACACACCTGATGACAATGGAGATGGGCAGGTGAGGTAAAAACCAACAGCTTTCTTGTTGTACAACTTTTCCTAAACATTCAACAGGCTGCTTTTTTATTTTTTTAATACCTTGTTGGGACCATCCAGTCAGATCTCCATGTCCTGGGTGCTCAAAGCCGTCAATGTCCGACACCAGTTCTTTGTACATGTTCTCTAAACTAGATTGAAAAGGGTCAATAGTGTGATAAATGTGTCAAAGGACGGCACTCTATCTGATTTCAAGTTTGACAAGCTCACAGGCTGAGATACTGAAAAAGTTTTAACCTGGGCGGAGGACGCACTGGTTTTTGTACGCTGAAGCACAATCCATGGGCTTGGTTAGGACCATGATATGGATCCTGGCCAAGAATCACCACTTTGACCTGGAATAAGAGTCATTAGACAAACCTTAAAGTGCCGCAAAATTCGGTGACGCTAACCCTAAATTGGCACTGGGAGACTATATGCATATTTACACACACAAACACCAACTTTGATTTTCCATTTTTCGTTTGCAAATTCAATTTGCATGTGATGTCCTCAGCGCCTGCTGGGGTGTGTAGGCGGCTTGCTGTCTGTTTAGCATGTGAGAGGCTCTAAAATATGTTTGTCAACGTATGTCTGAGTAGCTGAAGCAGGACACAAAGACAAAACAGAAATTATTTTGATTTGCCCCAATACTGTCATGTACAATTGCACAGAATGAATTTGTTCACTTAAGATATTTTAAGATTAGGTTTGATCCAAACATGAAATTAAGGACTTGTATCCTTACTGCAAAAAGCCTCAGACCTCCAACAAAGTCTCAGGAGAGCTAAATTGTTCCAATCTTTAAAAAAAAAAAGGAACTTCTTGATTTTAAGACTTAAAATGTTGTGTTATGTAAACATTATTGGATCTTGGAGCTTTATCTTTCTCTAAATTGTTCTCTTTATCTCATATGGCACTTTCAACTTCTGTGATGAATATTTCTACATGATTAAAATGGATTTGCTTTTTTTTTAAATGAATATCAAATGCTGTATACTTTAAGATAAGATAAGATAAGATAATCCTTTATTAGTCCCGCAGCGGGGAAATTTGCAGGCTTACAGCAGCATAGAGTTAAAGTGCACACAAGAGACATAGTAAAGAAAGACAAGATAAAAATAAAAATAAAAATGAAAAATAGAAAATAAAAATAAAAAACAAGTATTATAAATAAGCAATAAAAACAGTAGAAAAACACTAACACTAAAATAACTATATTAACTATTATTGCACAGTGTTTTTATTGTCATGTGTCATGATTGATGATTTGATGTCAAACATAATGTCACAGGTCACTGAAAGTGCCACTGCAGATAAACTTACATCTCGAATGTCGCACGTCTGAGTCCAGGTGAAGACATGTTCAGCAGGTGGGTAAACAGTGTGGTGTTTCCTCTCTTCAGACACAAAAGTCATCAGCTGTGGCAGAGATATGAAGTTATTTCAACTGTTCATAACAACAGGGACACCGTGAGCACAGTGACGACTTTCTCTCTCACTTGTTTAAAGTAGGGTTTTCGAAACTCCTCCGACAGTTCCTCCCTCCAGCTCTCCCCAAACCCCGGAGGTGTTTGAGCAGAAGACAGTTTCTCCAGCGCTGCTTTCTTGTTGCGGGCGATCCGGTCCAGCTGTTCCCGGGAAAGAAGAGCAGGAGGCGGGCAGGACGGCTCTGGCTTCCCCGCCAAGGACTTCAGCTTCTTCTGCACAATTGAGGAGTTTTCAACAAAACACACAGCTGGTGAGAAGCGTGCAGCATGAGACGAGACTGCTTTAAGAAACCGTCGACAGTGAAGTACAAACATTCTCGTGCTGTGGAAGCTGTTTGCACCACTTTCGACAACAACCGAGAACACCAGCAGCGCTTGTGAACGCAGCTTTGCGCGTCGCGGGAAACGAAGAATCCTGTTGTTTAAATAGTCCTACAAATACACTGTAAGTGGTGTTTAAATGCTAATAACGTTATGTTGTGAACATTAAAAGGTAACATGTGTTAGCTGTCAGACTGGAGTGACCTAGAGGTGACGCTCACCGGGTCCTTGGCATCCTCCTCGGCTTCATTTAGATCCTTAGAATTCCTCTTCTTCGACACAGGCGTAAAAAACGAGTTAATAGTTTTTTGTCCAATCATTTTGTTGAGAAACACCTTGGCGGCACGCTGCTGTAAACTACTTATGTTAAGTTATTAGCTGGTGTAAGCTCACAATGGCAGCGGTCCCCTCAGAAAACACAAACTGTCTTTACTGCTATTGAAGTATTCGCGCCAAAAATAAATGACGTCACGTCGTTATGATAATGAGCTGAGCGGCTGTTCAAGACAAGCTGCTGCTAACAGGAGGTTAGTGTAAAGAGATAATGTCATATAATAAATTATAAATTGGTCGATTGAGTCATTGAAGAGAAATGTATCGTCGACTACTTTGATAATAAATAGATTTAGCATTTTTTTAAAAAGTAAATATGCCCCTAATCCATTTTCTTCGTTTCTTCAATGTTCCTAAATATGAAGATTTGCTACTTTTATTTATTTTATCTGATGTTGAATATGCATTTTCAAGATGAATTGATTAATTGTGGAAATAGATTAATAATTCATCATTTTTTAATATTGTTAGTTGCAGCCCTGCCTATTTATATTCATATATGTGGAGAGATACGGTATTACAATAATACTCCAGTCCACTCACTGTAGATCCACACTAAACATTTTTTTTACAAGACCTGGATTAATGTTCCATTTTTTTTGCATCATCCAGGTCTTTAAAAACCCTACAATTGAGGTCCCCAGAGTCCCACAGACAACAAACAGGTTACTGCAATGGAAAAGTTTGTGAATAGTATCTCCTGCAATAACGATGCCAGATGTCCACAGAAGAGGATCAAACTGGAGAGTGATGAGAGGGTGAAGCAGCAGGAGGACGATGAGGAAGACGAGTTCTCTCATCCCGTTCCCTGGCAGAAAATAGAGTCAGAGGGACTAGACTGTGACTATGCTCTGCTGCTCTCCAAAGAGGAGGCAGACCACATTTATAAAAAGCTGGAGGAGGAGGTGGTGTACTCAACAGGTAAAACATCAAACCTCCTTCTGTAAAGTTATGACCAGACGTTGCAGAGTTGCTCATTGATCACGGCTATTTTTGTTCCAGGGGAGGAAGCAAAGGTCCAGGTGTTCGGAAAGGTGCACAGCATACCGAGAAAGCAGGCCACATATGGAGATGCAGGTCTAACCTACACTTATTCTGGAGTGACACGTTTAGCCTCCCCGTGGACTCCAACCTTGGAATATATTCGGGATGTTGTCACAAAAACAACTGGACAAACATTTAACTTTGTTCTTGTCAACAGGTGAGAAATTCCTGAATACAGTTTTTAAGATCACAGTTTGATATTTGTCTCCCTGCTGAAAGTGATCTTCTCTCCACCAGGTACAAAGATGGGCAAGATCACATGGGTGAGCATCGGGATGATGAGAAGGAGCTGGACCCCCTCTGTCCCATCGCTTCCGTCTCTCTGGGAGCGGCACGAGACTTTATCTTCCGGCACAGAGATGCTCGGGGAAAAAACAGTCGCCGACAGATCAAACCTGTGAAGCTTGAGCTGGCACATGGAAGCTTGCTCCTCATGAACTCACCGACCAACACCTTCTGGTACCACAGCCTCCCTGTCCGCAAGAAGGTCTCCCTGCCTCGTATCAACCTCACCTTCAGACGCATCCTACTCGACAGAAAGAAATGACCAAGCATGCATTATCACCAAGGCCTTTGGGGCCAGTGCCCGAGAAGCCTCTTGACTGTGGGGTTCAGATTTTGGATGAAAGGACAAACCTGTTGCCGTCCTTAGGCACATGGATAAATATCACAAAATGAAAATGTGTTTGTTTATGTAGCAGCTCAATCTGGGCAACTAAATGACAGCACAAGGTGAAATAAGTGAGGTTTAAACTTTTGGCTGTTGCCAATTATCTGTAAATCGTAAACAAAAATATTATTTTGTCAGCTTCAGCCTTTGGCACTAAGGAGCATTTACCCCTCTAAGTTAAATATTATATTTATTGTTGTGAAAAAATTACGTTTTACCTCTATAGAGAAAACATTTTCACTGAAAACCCTGAGTTAAGGCTGCATGCTTCACCAACTTACAGATTCAACGTTTTGGTCAAGGACACTTCAGAAAGTCTGTGCTTGATCTTTAGCATGTCTACTGTCACACAATATCTGTCGCCCTAAAAGTACCAAATAATAAATCTTGCTTTAGTTTGTTTTATTTTTTAATACCTGAAAACAATCACCTTTACAGATTGCACAAAAATACACACAATCTCACATGAATATACATTAGTGCAAATCACAAACATTAATGAGTTTTGCACCAGGCGATTACTCAATTTGACTTAGTTGGTTTGGTAGGAGCAACGGCAGCTACACAGAATTAAAGATATTCAGAATAACTTACCCAAAAACCTGCTGTCATACTGTGGCTTTATTTACTGAGAGCTGATCATTTTTAATAATCTGTTTTTACATCAACACCATTCCAAATGGCTCTGATGCATCATATCAGTTGTCGCACACTTGGCTTTATGTGTTAATAATCTCGAGCATTAAAGACAACATGGCACTTTAAATTCAACTCTGCAAAACACAACAGTGTTAGGATTATTAGAAACATAAAAAAATATCAAATTCAACTGCTTATGAACAATGCCTCTTGAAACATTAATTCCAATAGTTTTACATACACTGCTGGAAATTATTAGGCAAATTAGATTAGACAATAGAGAACCAGAGGTAGGGAAAATCTACCTATTTGACTTCATAACTTCTCAGTAACATCTCCAAGGACTCCTAATCAGCTACTTCTGTATATGTCTGTAATGTACAGGCAGGGGACAAATTAACAGGAACACTGTAAAGTAAATTTGCGTTTCAATTTAATACCAAAATCTACAGCATCATGAATATGCCACAGAGTTTAATAAATTGATTCACACATGAACAATGTCTTGCAGGGCTAGAAAATACACTATATTGTTTAGTGCCCTGTTTTTTTGTCCCATAGAAGCCAAATGTTGCATGACAAAAATTGTTACACAAAGTTGTTTACATGATCAAAGATATTTGACTAAAAATCGTGCAGGTCCATAATCTTTGGGATTGAGAGCCTTCTACTCTGGAACAGAGCAGCAGGCAAAGTGGATTCATACGTCATTCAATGGCCTTCAACATGTTGCTGTGATGCATGATCCAAAATTAACTTTACAGTAACTCTGGGATGGATTTTCTCTCTGGTGTCATTGTCTGAAAGTCATAATCCACCTATTGGTAACCGTGTTGTAACTGGCACATACAGCTGGGACAGTTTGACTGGAAAGGCAGAAGTCATTCAGGCTGTGAGGTTGCGAGCTTCAGGTTACTCCTCTGAGTGCAGAGCCGGGTTCGGTCTTCGGACTCTCTCGTAGAAGAGCATGTAGGCGTTGGACGACAGCACCTCGTGCTGGCTGGCTTTTCGTACCGAGTCGTCTGACACCCACAGCCACTGGGAGCTGATGGGTGAAGAGGTGCGCGGTGAGGAAGGGCTGCGACGGTACGTGACGAAATGTCCTGAGTGCATGTCACCGTGGTGAACCAGCACAGCGTTGAGCTGGAACAAATACTCTGTAGGTCTGGAAGGACAGACGCTATGATTAGATGACATGTACAGATGGTTCCAAAGAAGGGAAAAACAACACGACGTTTCTAAACTCTGAACGGCTTTGATTACCACCACAACACTGAGCAGCTTGATTTACACAAGTTTCTTGTACTGTTGCACCTTCACATAAAGTTTACCTGAAGTCATATGTGAGGCCGAGCTGTGGGTTCACTCCAGGAGACTGAAGAAATACAGACGAACATGTGCCGTTGGAAAAAGGTCTGTTGTTGTTGTGCCGTTGCTCTGTTTCTTGAAAAACAAAATGAAACAAATTGATGATGAAAAACACAAACTGAATGTGACCCAAGAATGATATTAAGGAGTTAACAACACATACCAGTGCCATTAGCAGAGGGCTTTTCCATGGAATCTGAATTTTCAGCCTTTATGGGGTTCTGAACACATCTGATTCGCTGACTTCTGTGTGTGGCAGCATTGTGTTTGTAGCGGTCCATCGATAGATGCTCTGTGAACTGCACATGCTCCTGTCTTTTGATGGGGGTTCCTTCACTGGACCACGTCAGTCTTTGTAAATGGATACAGAGGCACTGGGGGAGCTAGAAGAGGGAAGAACATATTAGACAGTGAAAGAACAACATTGTAGTACATAACATTTTACAACACATGTCATCAAGAAAGAAGGGGAAGTTTTGATCTACCCTAAATGTTACGGTAACATTTTTCTCTCTAAATCAGACAAACAAGCTTCAGCAGAGTACCTGTTGTCTACATACTGATTAACATATTGGGCAATTAATAATCGGCTATTAATGACATCGTAAATGACACTTACCTTTCCCAGTTTTAGCTGTTTAACGAATGTTGTCCTCTGGCTTTCCAGAACTTGCCCGTTAACTGTGTTCCCTTGTTGAAGCTGAGGTGAAATAATCCCAAACAGAAATGAAACAAAATCAGCCAAATATTGTCTTTGTAATAAAACATGAATGTCTTTCTGTTGTAAAATACACCAGTCATATGAATGTGAATGTAAGTAACACGATGATAGTTTTGTCACAAGGATTTCCTGTGACTTACATAATAAATAAAATATTATTACCAGAATTTGGCGAGACAGATACTGCAGTAAATGTACCTTGGTGCAGTTTTGACACTCCACTTCTTTGATGGTTTCAGAGGAGATAAAATGTTGAAGACACTGATCCAGCGAAATAGGTCTACCCTGAGGGAAAAAAATAAAACCAAAAAGTTTATAGAGAACTGAAAGTATAATAACTTTTAATAGTCACATGTTCTTGACATTTTTGCTTACCCACTGAGGTAAAGGGATGGACAGGGAGAGGCTCTCAAATGAGTCATACCGCACCGGACTCTAAACAAAAGCAAAGCAGAAGTATAAATCCCCATAAAAAAGCGCAAATTCAAATGACACAAACTAGCTTTGCTTATTACTTTCCTGTCCAAAACAACAACAAAAAAAACTCACTTGTTGTTCGCAGCGCTTGCATGACATATTGCTTGTTAAACGACCATGAAAAGGATGCTGAGACTTCCAAGGACTTGGTATAGGATGAAGAGGTGCTGCAAAATGAAAAATGAATATAGATGAAATACAATCCTTTGTGGTCTGATAATCTAGCCCCAATAATTTATTTGTCTCCTTACCACGACTTCTGCAGATCATGCTTTTCTCATCTTGATCAGGGATGCTCTGGTATTAAACAAACAAGTACATACAAAATAACTGGGAGTACAGTAACAGATGTGTCATTTTTGACACTTCTACAACACTGGCTAAAGGTCCCGTACTGAGACTGACTTGATTTTTAAAGTATAGGAGGCAGAGTTTGGATTAAATGGTGCTAAAACTTCCCTCAAGATTACAAATGCTCCAAGGTGCTGAACTGAACTGCAGAGCATACTGATGGCGTCGGCATGCAAGAAATATTTGTGAGCCGTCTTAGAAACAATGCAACTGGGGAGATGATAACTTGCCTCGAGGGACTGCATGTCAAACAAGTGAGCGACTTTGGGTTGATGATTCCGCTCCTCCTCCAGAGAAGATGTGAGGACATGAAAGAGTTCATGCGCATCCTGAGAGGGGATAAACCAACACAGTCAGGCAACTCTTTAGACTTAAATTTAACACTGCAGCAAACATAATATAAAGAAATAAACAAAAAATACCACTCAACAGTATTATTGACCAACCTGCTCTTCAAATGAACTAATGTGCCACCGGTAGAGTCGGAGAACATCCAGGAGGCACCCGGCATCGAGTACATCTTCCTCCCCTGGCTGATCACTGGATAGAGCTATCAGTGCAGAAGCAGACATCATCCTTGTCAAAAATATTAATGAACATTTCAAGTCCACTACGCTCTGGTGACTTATCACAGTTTTTTATACCATTGAGAAGCTGAAGCAGTGTCGTGGACAGCTGGTTGTCCTTGCATGACTGGATCATAGAGGAACCTGAAAACATCTCCAGCCACCGGATGAAGGACGGACATGCTGCCAAACCCTGAAGCAAAGAGTTCAGGAAGCAGGTGTTGCCTATATTCAACAGACCAGGAACCATACCTGAAAGAAAAAAACGAGTCATTGTAAGTTAGTGCTTTACAACCAGTGCCCTACATACAATCTGTGTATCACATTATCATACGGATTCTTACCTCTCTTTTTCTTCTTTCTCTCTGTAATTGGGCCCCACAAGACGTATACTCCAGCTGCAATCGCGGCAGCTATCCCACCAATGACTCCCCAGTTTTTCATCATCTTGTTTCTGAAAAGACAACCTTATGTCAATGAAGCACAACGGATGACTTGGGATAGAGAGGAGTAGAGGAGACCCGATGCGTAAAAACAATAGGAAACATGATGGTGGCTTTCATACATCACTTGTGTTGATTACGATATTATAATGATACTGATATGTGTTTATATTTATTCAGTGCCCTACACTCGTATCTTGGCACTATAATTGACAAAAAGTTGATATTTGGCAGCAATACCAACATTGTATGTAAGAAATGTGTTCAGCGTCCTTTTTGTCAGAAAGATGGCTAAGGTTCAAGTCAAAGACACATTTCCGTTTCAGATCTTTTATTTAGCAAATTCTTTATTTTAAATGTCTGAATGCTTCCCTGACTCTCAAACAGAAAATGTGAGATGGTCAAGGTCTGCAGCAAAATCACTGGTGCTAAACAGAAAAGTTATTTGTACAACACAAAATAGCTAAATATAGCAGAGTCTATTCTGTGTGACATCAGCCCTTCAGACCTTGCCTTCAAGTTCAACTCTTAGGGTCCCGTTAGCCAAAATCAATACTTTAAAAAACTCTCTCAAACTTGTTCCCTTCTCTCAACACTGAGATGTGTCACACCATTCAACATGTCACTGAAACAGCTTCTACAAAAACTATTATTAAGTGTAATAATAGTAGGATTTGCTGCAGGGCTGTTGTATTAGACTACAATAGCTTCAGCTCAGTGTACCTTAAAACTGGCTACTGAGTATATCTTTTGTAGCTTTGTATTGTTATCTCGCGTTTTAGAGTTTCACTGCTGCTGATTGATTTAATCAACAACGATTGTAAACGGGGTTTGGGCTGTCAGTGAACCCTTTTCTTATTCTGTCTATTATGATTGCATACTTTCTCCCTTTACATTACATTACATTACATTACAGTCATTTAGCAGACGCTTTTATCCAAAGCGACTTACAATAAGTGTGTTCAACATAGGTATTCAAGAGAACTACTAGTCACCAGAAGTCATAAGTGCATCTCCTTTCTTAAACAAGCATCTCAAAGCATAAGCCAGAGCAAAAGTATAGTGCAGAGGCAAATTACTACGAAAACAATAATTGCAACAGACTAATACGAATACAGTAAGTGCTACAAACTACTACGAATAGGATAAGTGCAGTAAACAAATACAAATTCAATAAGTGTCAATAAGTTTAAGACACAGGCAAAACAGTACGTAACATAATGTAAATGAAGTGCATTCATAATGTGATCCATTGACCTCTGAGCCGTTTACTTATCAAGCAAAGCCTCTTCCAACTGAGCCTCGTCTGCGAGTGTCACAGTACTTAAGCTTGACATGTTATTTATTTTGTATTTATTATGTATCTAGTACTTGACGGTTTCTACCACCCCCCCACTTCACCCATGTGTGACGTTAACCACGAAGCAGCTAACATCAGCTAGCTAGCTCTAGCGTTGAGGCTAACTTACCGACAGCACCGAGGTCAACTATGTCGCCTCCATTGATAAATATCCTGATAGTTATCTTGAAATAAAGATAACGTTTCTCATTGCTCTGAATCTGCGTTGGCAGGTTTTGTAGCTGTGACGTTAAACCGGACTGCTTGTCATCCTGTCTGCACACGATACACTTTGGGTCCAACGCACGTCGGCGTCATGGCCAGTTTCACCTTTGACCCCTTGCACTATAAATAACCTGAAGTTGTCTTCTGCCAGAGGAGAGGTTTTACCTGACTATGGGTCCAGTGCCAAGGAACTCCCCGACAAGCTTATCAGAGCTTTCTGGTCTGCACCACAACATCCTGATTTCCTTGCGGAACCCCCGTCTCTGGTGGCTTGTTGCAGGGGGGACCAATTTGGAGAGCGTACCTATGTGTTCACAGTTTACACTCCGACCAACAAAATGTTTGTTGCGCACATGTTTGAAGTCATGTGAATTATTCGCAGCTTCAGCCTTGTCAAGCGAAAAATGTGACAAGATGTAAATAAATATTAACAAATATTTAAATTTAAAATTAAAATTTTGTTTTACAATTTATTTATTTTACAAATCATTGGAGCTATTAAACATGTTTAAAGATAACATTATGATCATTGAAATACACAATACCAAACACACTGTAGATTTTTGGTCACAGTTGCTTGGATCAGAATTAAACCTTATTCATCATGTTGTTTTGGTTTATTATTTATTGTCCAGCCCATATATATATATATATTTTTTTTTATTAAACTTACATTATACATCTCATCTTCCATATGATTATTCTCATCATTGGAGCTATTAAACATGTTTAAAGATAACATTATGATCATTGAAATACACAATACCAAACACACTGTAGATTTTTGGTCACAGTTGCTTGGATCAGAATTAAACCTTATTCATCATGTTGTTTTGGTTTATTATTTATTGTCCAGCCCATGTATATATATATATTTTTTTTATTAAACTTACATTATACATCTCATCTTCCATATGATTATTCTCATCATTGGAGCTATTAAACATGTTTAAAGATAACATTATGATCATTGAAATACACAATACCAAACACACTGTAGATTTTTGGTCACAGTTGCTTGGATCAGAATTAAACCTTATTCATCATGTTGTTTTGGTTTATTATTTATTGTCCAGCCCATGTATATATATATATTTTTTATTAAACTTACATTATACATCTCATCTTCCATATGATTATTCTCATCATTGGAGCTATTAAACATGTTTAAAGATAACATTATGATCATTGAAATACACAATACCAAACACACTGTAGATTTTTGGTCACAGTTGCTTGGATCAGAATTAAACCTTATTCATCATGTTGTTTTGGTTTATTATTTATTGTCCAGCCCATGTATATATATATATATATATTTAAACTTATTAATCTTCCATATGATTATTCTCATCTTACATTATACATCTCATCTTCCATATGATTATTCTCATCATCTAGGCCCAGCTTTGTATAATGCTGCTTTCGGGTTCATCAAGTCCATGTGAGTATTGATAAGTCATGTGGAGGACCACAGTAATTATACATTCATATAGTGTCAGATCCTCCTGAGCTCGTCCTATCCGATCTCCCTCTCTGCGGAGGGCGGTCTCCCATTGGCTGCCGGCGGACACCCGGAGCAGGTAGCTCTCCTCGGTGCTGAAATCACTGCTCGTCGTGATAATGTAAACGGAGATGATGCCAAACGGAGCGCCAGACAGTAAAGACCAAAATGGACGATGATCTGTTCCAACTGAGACAGCTGCCGTGAGTAAACTTACAACCTGCACATTAACGCCTTCTTGTTTTTTATTCAAGCTCATTTTCAACCGTGACAGCATGTTGTGCCCTCTGACAGCCTCTCATCTACAGCCTCTCTGTGGTGAAGCTGGACCACAAATAGCTTGACATTCCTTAAAAGCATCAGTCGTTCAATAACAAGCTATATCCGAGCTTAATCATACATTAAGGGAATAATAAAAACAACTTAGCATTAGAACACAGATGGCAGTGCAGTTTATTTACAGTCAACAATAAACAAGATATTGCATTTTCCTATTTTGGTTTTATTTATTTATTAGTGTGAAAGCGGGTTTGCTGTGATTTCTGTGTTTTCGGTCTTAACTTGTAACTGTGTTTGTTGTAATGACTCAGTACCTAGCGTGATTTATTTCAACCTCTGCTGCTGTACAATAATCTAAAGGTTGGCCCATTCCCGTCTAGCCTGGCCGTCATGAGGGACATTTCTCAAAGACATACAGTGAAATAAGGATATATATATATAGCCTACTCTTCTTACAATAAAGGCGTAAAAAAAAGTAATGATACACACATTTTCTCTATTAAATAGTATGATAATCAAAAAATGTAAATGATGGATTTGTAATAAACATTACAAAACTATAACAGTTAGTAAAAGAAAAGAAAGAAAAGACAATTTGTATAAGAGGTTGTTACAGTTTTGCTGGATATGTTCACAAGGACATCTCATAGACTCATGTGCATCACTAATACTTCCCGTTGCAAGTCTATGTTGTGTGATAACAGTGATTAAGACATCACTGGAGTCTTCTCTTAGTGTTTCAGTCTAAATGAACCATTAATTATCTACATGTGGGAGAAGATTATACCTTCCATTTGTAGACAACATTCGTATCTCTGGGTATTTAGGCTTTCTAAGCTTGCCAAGCAGTAAAGTGCAGTCTGCAGAGCTGTCAGTTGGTCTGACATGGTTCCCCCATAGGAGGTTATTACCACCAATTCACAAAATCACAGCCAGAAAAAGCTCATATCACCTAGGCAACAGCCTCCGACTTTGATTTTTGTACTCAGCTTTGCCCTGGAACTAGTCATCTGAAACACTCCTAACCAGATATACTGTTGAGAAGTTAATCCTCCTGGGCTTTTAAAACACTTATTCTAATTGTTTTTAGTTTTTTTTGTAGTGTCATCCGATTCCGTCGCACAGGTGAGAGCACACGCTCCGAGGATGACTGCGAGAATAGAGAACAGGTTATCAGGATTGCAGAGCCGACTGAACTGGAGTCTGTGGCACTTGCAGACGGAGCTCCAGTTCCTCGGGAGTTTGCCAATCCAACTGATGGTACAGTATGACAGGGATTCATTGTACACACACTGTCTTTTATAATAAACTCATACTCACCTCACCAAAGTAGCATGATTTCAGTCAAGTAATATTTTCTAATATCTGTGTCCAAGGTCAAGACTGAACTCAAAAGTAATATCTTGTATAAAAGAACAGTTTCTCCCAAAAATGACCAAGGCATATGTGATGTTTCAAGCTTTCGCTTTAAACCCATCATCAGAGGCACATAAAAGTGCCAGGAAACAAGAGCTTGTTGGATCATTTAGGCTGATACCTAACTTTCTTTGTAAGAAACAACATCAGTGCACATCAACACTCAGTGCTCTCACCCTCAACCATACAACTTTAGTTCCTTGTAGTTGCTCTTCACTGATGAAGAAGGTTCATGTCTGTTTATTTCTTGAAATATTGCTTTAAATACTTTCTCATTCCCTCAGACACATTCATGGTGGAAGATGCCGTCGAAGCCATCGGCTTTGGGACATTTCAGTGGAAACTCTCTATCCTCACTGGTCTAGCCTGGGTGAGAACTGCTCTTTGTTTAAAATACACTATATCAGGTACTGTGTATGTGTGTGCAGGCTATAGAATGTGTCTCTGAGTTGTTTTCTGTTTGCTCAGATGGCTGATGCTATGGAGATGATGATCCTTAGCATCTTAGCCCCACAGCTTCACTGTGAATGGAGGCTGCCCAGCCTCGAGGTGGCACTGCTTACATCGGTAATGGCTCTCTAATGTCTGTAAAGTGCTCCTACTTGCAGTGCTATATGACTGTCCTGATAGATATTGGTTAAGTGCTGAGGGATTGTTTTAAGTGCTTGTAATGAGCAGTGACAGTAGGGTTTCTAATGCCAATAGATACTGTGTGAGTCACAATATTATGGTTTGAATGGCCATCAAAAGCATAATTACTTATGTGAGTATGATATAAACAATAAAGCAAACAGGGGACCTACAGTAGATTTGACTTAAGGCACTGAATAAAGTGGCCTTGAATCGTGGACATTTTTAATTGAGACGTAATGATTACAATTTTCACGAGAAGATAATCATATAAAAATGATTCAGTGACTTTTAGTGGCTAACACCGAAAAAAAGCTGCAGTCCTGTCTACTCTTTAAAAACATTCATGACAGAATGTGCATAACATCAGCTATGTCTTGTGAAACTAAAGTCATGTGAACAATTAAACTGCTGAATCTGGTTAACTTTATTCTTCATTGGTGCAGGCAGTGTTTATTGGGATGATGATCAGCTCTTCTCTTTGGGGAAACATATCTGACAAATATGGCAGAAAGACAGTAAGTTCTTATAAAGCCTCTTTTGTACAAGGGTGATGATTGACAATTTTTTTATAGCTCAGCTTTTCACCATAATTTATCCTGCAGCTTGTTATGCTTGTTTGATTGTATGCTCACACAGGGTCTCAAGATGAGTGTGCTTTGGACAATGTTCTATGGTGTGATGAGTGCATTTGCACCCGTTTATGGTTGGATCCTCGTCCTCCGTGCACTGGTGGGCTTCGGCATCGGAGGAGCCCCACAGTCGTGAGTATCCCTCATTCATCTCTCTTAAAACAAAGCGGTAATAATTAATGATGTGAGTTAGGATTAACGGTGAAATGTGGCTCCTTACAAGGGTGACACTGTATGCTGAGTTCCTGCCTATGAAGTCCAGAGCTACGTGCATCTTGCTGATTGAGGTATGAACTACCCTTATCTATCATCCATCTGGCCATAGTGTTAACGCTACTGACATGACAAAACACAGCTCGGAAATTCTCTGTTTTTCTTGAAGGATTTTACATAATTTTGACCTTGCCTTGTAGATATTTTGGGCACTGGGCACTGTGTTTGAGGTCCTCCTAGCCATCCTGGTGATGCCCACTCTCGGCTGGCGTTGGCTGCTTGGCCTTTCCACCATTCCTCTCTTCATCTTCTCCTTACTGTGTTTTGTGAGTATGAAGTTATGGGTCTTGAGACGTTCTGCAATATGTAAGCAGAACATATGACAGCTTAATCAATTGACACGTTTCTTTTTTGGTGGGCTGGGAATAGTGGCTACCAGAGAGTGCCCGATATGACGTGCTGACAGGGAACCAGGAAAAAGCTCTGGCCACATTGAAGCGCATCGCTACAGAGAACGGAGCACCAATGCCACTGGGAAAACTTATTGCTGCCAGACAGGTGAAAGACAGTTTCTGAAGAACATACAATTCTCTGAATTACATTAATGTATGCTCCCTATTATGTTTGTTTTGTCTTTTCTTTTATTAGGAGGACCGAGGAAAGATTCAAGACTTATTTTCATCAGACTTTCGCTGGACCACAGTTCTGCTATGGTTTATCTGGTAAATGGAGTGAATGATAATAACACCCACTCACGTCCTGAGTCATTACTCACTTAATTCCTTTTCGTTCTTACACCGCAAAACCTAAATGTTCTCCAAGTGCACAGACATATTAATCAATGTTTTATTTGAAGTTTCTTACATCACATTAACCACCAATGTTTCATCCTGTTTCTCTCCTCAGGTTTGCAAATGCCTTCTCATACTATGGGCTGGTGTTGCTCACTACAGAGCTGTTTCAGGAGGGAGGTGCATGTGGAAGTGAGTCACTGCTCCAACACCGACAGATGCCCACACACACTCAAGGACACACACACCCATTTTAATTTGCTTTCTAGAGACTGTGTAGTTCAGTGACTTGTGTGTTGAAACAGGAGATAGTTGTATGGCATGACAGACATTTATCAAAAGAGGCTACTGTAACATGTGAAGGAACAGAGCCATCATTAATGTAATTAGTTACACCTGTGCTTTTCCTTCTATGCTAGGTCTAAATGTCTGCCATGAAAAAGATCTTCACATTTGTGCAGTATGTTTTTGCAAAATCACAGATCAAGCTTGTGCTTGGTGCGTACTATACCGTTTTCTGTTGTTTTATATCACCCTCTAGTGTCCAAAGGTAACAAAAGGGAGCTAAGATGCAACTTGGAGTGTAAATATCTGAACTCTGACGACTACAAAGACCTGTTGTGGACCACCTTATCTGAATTCCCAGGTACACATAAATTAATTCATTTTTTTTGTTTGTTAAATATTGTAGTTACTGTTGTTGGCAGGTTTTTCCACTGTACCATAATTACTTTATATTTACGATAACTTACAGGTAATTCATCATCATAATCATGTAATAGATTTTAGAAATAGAATTTTCTCACAGAGGTCACTTTAGCAAGGAGTTAATAAAAACATTAATTATGGTTGCATTCCATTTAGGTTTGCCAGGGCCCTGCTTGCATGCAAAACTACTGGCTTACCTAAAGAGAATGAAGCTATCATTAACATTATTAAATGTCAAAATGTCATGGTAATAAGTAAACGCATAATATCTATAATTACGGCACTGTAAAATAAAGAGCAAGTCAGCATATTATATTTTACAAACCTGGAATTTTGCATTGTCTCATAGGACTGCTGGTGACACTGTGGGCTATTGATCGATTGGGGAGGAGGAAGACCATGGCGTTGTGTTTCTTCGTCTTCTCTATGTGCATCATTCCACTCTATGGCTGCGTCGGGAGGTGAGGTGGATACTGAGGAGAATATTAAACATGACATTGTGGGTCCACCTTCTATCCAGCGTAACTGTTTTTTTCTGTTGCAGAGTATCCATGACGGTGTTGATATTCGTCGCCAGAGCTTTCATCTCAGGAGGATTCCAGGCTGCTTATGTGTACACTCCAGAGGTCAGATATCTAACCAGAGCTGTCTGGTTTTTTTTTTTCTTGTATTTTGTTAAATGCAATGTGACTAGTAGAGCTCAGATTCAATCAATACCTGGGTAAATGGAGCATCATGGCAGCCTACTCAGTATTCTCTGAAAATCTGCAGGTGTACCCAACAGCGACCAGGGCTTTAGGTCTGGGAATGAGCAGTGGAATGGCCAGAGTTGGTGCACTCATAACACCTTTTGTTGCACAGGTAACACCCCTCTGTCAGTTTTGTCATTTTAACACATCAATACACAAGAAGGTTGTTCATTTTTTTTTTCATCCCTGGGTTTCAAACTACAGGTGATGTTGGAGTCGTCTGTGTACCTGGCTCTCTCTGTGTACTGCTGCTGCTGCCTCCTAGCCGCCATCGCCTCTTGTGCACTGCCAATTGAAACAACAGGCCGGGGCCTACAGGAGTCCAGCCACCGTGAATGGGGCCAGGAGATGGTGGGCCGGGCCTCCTCCCAGAGCTCAGGGGGAATCCCTCCCTCCAGCTCTGTTTCCCAGGGCTGAGGACATGTCGGCAGGAGCACAACTGAGAGTGGTGACCACAGTGAGGAAAAGACGCAAGGAGATGCAAAAAAAAAAAAAGCTAATCCAGCTGTGTCCAGGTGTCCATCTCCAGTCCCATCGAATGAATCTTCGGTTTAGGCACCACAGTGGCTTCAGAGAGCCAGGCAGCACAATATTATTTAATCATATTATATCGTCTTCAACCACCATTGCTGTCACAATTTTGCCACTGAATAACTGTCCATGGATCAACTGGAAAGACCAAATGACCTTCACAAGTGCAAGATTGAGAAAATAAATGGTGGACAACATGTGAAACATTCATGGACAAGTGAGAATTCAAATATTTGAAGCAAAGTATTTGAATACTTCTTTTCTAATTCAAAAGAAGCAAAGGAGAATAAACAGGATTTAGGTGTTAGCTTCAAATCTTCTTTTCAAAGAGCCTTAAAGCTGTGATTTCAGTTTGTGTTTTAGAGACCTTCTTTTAATAACCCTGTGAAAAAGCTGTGTTTGTTAGCAAAGCTGTGTCTGTTTAACATAGATACGTAGATAAGAGAGAGCACCATCTTGTGCACACAAATAGTCTGTTAAAAAGACCAGCTTTATAACTTGTATATCGCAGGTGTGAGGAAATGTTCCACGTTGTCAAAACAGACCGTTAGATTAAATAAGGTCTGGGGTTACTTTGTTAAAGATTCAGTGTAAATGCAGTGAAAGGGCAGTACTGAGAATCACTGTGTAATTGTTTTCTGCAAAAAAAAAAAAACGAGGATCATTATGCAGCAGTTTTATTCACAACAACCTGACAAACCTGCCGAATCATTCATCAGGGCATAATAATCAAATAGGCGACGATATTTCATAATTATAGTACAACTGGAACAAGTCCACAGATGGTGGGCTGCATTTGGAGACAACATTATATACGTTAACTTGACGTATTAGGGAACTCAAAGTAGACTCAACCTAGTTAGTAAGTGTTACATGATTTTAATAAAATGACATTAACATATGGTGTTACGATCCCTGCACACATAGACCTACACGTGCATATACACAACCCCTCAGCAGGATGTTACATTCTGTCTTTCTGTAAATAATGTATCAATACCTGGTTTAGTTGTTGTCTTTGCTTTTGTTTGTAACAAAGGTGATGTGGAGAACGACTTTGCCCAGCCTTAGTGACACACTGAGCAAAGTTTTGTTTAAAAAAAAAAAAAAAAAAAAGAGATTCAACAGTTCAGGTCCGGCTCTTCACCTGCCAGTGTTTGATATATAGTGCTGCATTAAGTGTCTGTATGCACAGATTACTGTCAATGCACTAGATGTAAATGTGTATGATATTATCGTAAATAGTCTTTCAAAAGGAGCAGTGGATTCATGTTGTTATTTATTACTAAACAGTGTGATTATATCAGTCATAATCATTATCAGGAAGTTTGTCGCCTTTTTCTACATTTACTGAGAACATTTTCAAAGATTTGAACACTAAATTACCAAAACCTCCTACACATTTAAGTATGATTTTGTTACCTATGAATAAGCCATCTGTTCATTAATAATGGATGTGAGTAGTGTCTCCTCTTTAAAGTGACATACAAGATACAAACATTGCATTGTTTTAAAGTCACGTTATCTACCAAAAAGTATTTATTCTGAATATATGTTTGCTCTGAATGCTAGATACAAACAAGAGCAGTTTGTGCAGTATTGAATACAAGGCACTGACATTGACATGTAAAAAATTAAGTGCACCAATCACTACAAATTTACAAGCGAGCTTTTGGACCTTTGCCTTTTTGTTCAACGATCTCACCGAAGAGCCTTGCTGCCTCCTGGGCGCAGCCTCGGTGAATGGTGAGTCCGAAACCTCCATGGCCGTAGTTGTGTATCACCTGAATGAGAGCAACAATATTTTTAGAAGTTGAATGACCGAAAAATTCCTTCTTAGAGTATTGATGGGCTGTTAAAGTTCACCTCTACTGTAGTTGCACCAAACTGTATGGTCTCCCTTTCCAGTCGGACTTTGCTGCGAACAGGCCTGAGGCCGGCCCAGTCCTCTACAATCCTGGCATGCTGAAGTTGGTAACAAAAAGACGTTAAATACTTTAGCACCACAGAAGACTAGTTATAAATCATTTATTACAGTTGACACAAACAGTCTTTATATGGGCTCTTAGGCAAACACTTTGATATCATCTCACCTTGAGACTAGGCTCGAGCTGGAAAGCGCCTTCCAAGATGTTTTTATGGTCCGTGGAGTTGTTCCGTTCACTCCAGTTTCCTAACTGGAAAATCCCACCGACCGTCACGAGGCGACTCCTTCAGACACAGAAAACCAACACTGTTTTCTCATTACAAATCTTCTGACAGAAAAAAAACACTGTGGCAAGTGGTCAACACAGTATAGCCACTGCAACTTTAGATGGAAAGATGCATTATGTGTATGATGCTAATAATCCACAGCACTCCCACCCCTCACTACAAACATTACAGGAGAAGTTTCTCCTTAATGATGTGTATCTGAATCATGAGAGTTTTGTGTCACTAGAATTACCCTGGAATGATATATGGTGAATTGTAGACCCCTTTTTTAGAATTGTGGGTAATAATCCAATGCTTTAACCACGGAGCATCCACCTGAAAAACAGAGGAATAACCAGGTTCAACCACTGTTCCCATAGTGCCTTTATAGCTGTTTATATAATCACTCTCACCTTTATTATCTGCCCCCGGCCTGGTTTGAGCTCAGGGTCCGGCTGGAGCTCTCCTGATCTCATACCAGTGCAGTTTATGGTCAAGTCTGCCCCAGTTTCTGCCAGCTAAATACAAGGAAGCATGATAAGAGATAACAAATACAATAGAAGGAAAATGCAACAACCTGGCCATTATGATATAACAGATTCGGCATAAAAAGAAATTCTAAAATTATAATATATAAAATAATATAGAATAAACTATGCAACTATAATATTGAAAAGCCTTTACTAACCTCCTTGAAGGACTCTATTTTCCTGTGATAGAATTTCACACCCCTTTTTTGCAACCTGAGAATAACATAAAACCAGAGGTTTATCATGAGTACTTGAAAACGACTCCTGCTAAATATACTTTTTGACTTCTGTTAAACCAAAACTACACAAGATTAAACTGAAGCCGTTATCCTAAACAACATTCGAGGACTTCTGGTGGTTCACCCTTTTACATCTACACAGCATATAGGGAATTGTGTGTTGAGGACAATTTTTGTCAGATGGAAACTTAAAAAAGTTTCAGACACTTAACAGACCATTCCCATGCCGCAGCTGTCTGAATCTATTTTTGTTCCCCGGCCTGCACAATTCATGGTAGCAGTTATCTCTCAGTGACCACTGATTGTACACTACTTTATACTTTGCACTGTGGGATCATTTTAGTTTCCAACATGTAAGTAACATTTTATTGAATCCTGAGGGGATGTTAAGAACTGAAAATATATAACAAGCTATAAGGCGCTTCTTTTCACCTTTTTACTGCGTAATAAATTATGTTGCAAACAGTTAATGCTACACCTATACAGTACCAGTCAAAAGTTTGGACACACCTTCTCATTCAACTACTTTGAAGAATCTAAAATATAAAACATATTCTGGTTTGTTGAGCATTTGTTTGTTTACCACATAATTCCATATGTGTTCCTTCATAGTTTGGATGTCTTCAATATTAATCTACAATGTAGAAAAAAATAAAAAATAAAAATAAAGAAAAACCATTGAACGAGAAGGTGTGTCCAAACTTTTGACTGTTACTGTAAACTGAGTTCAACTCAGGTCTTGACTCACCAATCCATCAGCCAAGGTAAGTATGCTTTACCTTCCACCATGAGAGCAGTGTTGAACCACCCGTAACTGGACATATGAGAAGAGACAGTCAGATCATCTATCCATACAAATGTGTATCTTTTATTGGAAACCATGCAATATTGTGTTTAGTATGATAAAAAACATTTTCTAAACATCAATGACATGCTTGGACTGAGTTTTAACATTTGAAAAAAAAGAGCATAAACAGTTTCTTTCATTCTTTCTTCTTTTTAAACATTTATTACCTGAAATGTTGGAGAAGTATATAACATGTTTGGATTTTTTTTTCTTTTGGTTTTGTGTATGATTTATTGTAAGATTTCTTGATGTTTGCTATACAGCAGTGTATTGCAAACAAATGTGGGAAAGGGTAAAATGTTTGGCATGACATGGAAAGCTGCTTTATGTTCAGTGTTTTGCTTTCATGGCAGTTTCCGCACTAAACCTACTTGTATCCAGGGAACAGCTGCAGCTCCCGTTCTGTTAGCTGTCTGAAGCCCAGGACAATATCTTTAAATGAGGGATCCTGCAATCAAAAACAAGTCAAGAATGTATCATTTATGTCCTAAACTTTCCCTGGCTGTGTTAGTTCGCTGTCACAATGGAGAATCCCAATCCTTGGTGAGGCCTCTCTTTTATTGTTTTCCAACCACTGTAGACATCGGTCTTTGTGTGACTGAAAAAAACAAAACAGGCTGAGCACTAATGGACTGTGTTTACTGTAGATGTTGCACTGGTTTGTGAATTTTTTTTGAACGAGTTATATGAGGTTACATTTTAACTAATTGCACAATGCCTTTCGTCTTAGTAAGGCTTCTGAAACAAGGTCAGATCTTATCTTTGAGGCCAGATTGACTCCAAGAACAATGCACTACTCACTGGGACTGGTTCAGTGCACAGGTTGTAGCCAGACTGAAGGAATACACCCATTTTTATGGACTCTGGTGTACTGAGGCAGCTCAGCAAGTAGTCAAATGTCTCTTTATTCCATTTTCTAGAAGTGAGGACAAAATACAGCACTAAAACACTGACCATTTTTTACAGATATAGTAAAGAATGAAAAGAGAGTTAAGGAGAGTACACTTACGTCTCCTGGACGTTGCCCTTATCGTAGAGATACGGCTGCCAGAAGCCAGCAGCTCCATCACTAGTGGTCAGTGGAGTGAAACAGTCCGCATACACCTCAATGGTCAGTGGACTGACGATGGAGTGATACTGCTCGTAGATGCTCTGAGCAGTTGACAGGCCGATGACTCCAGCTCCAATCACTGCAACCCGCATGTCTGGATTAACATGAGACACAACACATATACATATGACACTCATTCATATGCATCACCCCAGCGAGCAATGTTTCGTTGAAAAGACGTTTAAAAGCCAACTGTTGACACCGGTGAAAAGAAGTTCAAAAAGGTTTTTTTCACCGACTATTTGAAGACGTAATAATAATAATAATAAATAATAATAATAATAATAATAATAATAATATGCATAATTATTAAATTACAATAATTAAAATGAAATAATGAATGTTGTTATTATAATAATAATAATTATTCTTATCATTAGGTTACTTTTCTGTTTCTATTTCATATATCATTAAATAATGCATAATTAGTAACTATAACTGTAATAGGTAATTTAGTAGAAAGGTTTAGAAGTTTGCAAAGTCTTGATAAGATCAAAATAAACATTTCCCACTGTGAAAACCTGTTTGACTCTATTATGTAACAGGGTTGGGACTTCATCTGAGTGAAACTTTTACAAACTATACAGCTCATAATAGGAGAGTAGAATAGCATGTAACGGAGAGGCGACATAAAGCAGCATTTCTGAGAAAATCGCTCACGTGGAAGAGTTATATAAATGCTGCATAACAGAACAGATCACATGCAGATATTACAGATGATCCACTCACAACATAATCTCTATGATTTCCGTTTTGCTTTACCTTCAGTCTAGTCCTCGGCCACCACAGTAGGAGTTATTACAGTCGGTCACAGCAACAACTGAGGACCTCAACTGACCCTCTGGTCCAGCTGTCACATGAGTTGGGGGCGGTGACAGCAGCTTTTCAGCACGTGGTACATAAATGATGTTTCAAATTCCAAAGCTCAACTATGACACGTGCCTATTTTACACCTTTTAGTCGTGGACATGCAGGACATCATATAAATATAAATAATCCTACCTTTTTATATCATATATATATATATATATATATGGTGTACAGCAGTAGACTCTTCCGCATGAGGAGTTTGATTTATGTAGGCCTAATTATTTATTGATAGGCCTATATTGCGACATTCACAGTAAACATTGGCCTTTGTGTTTTTGTAATCATCATTTAGACTACGTATGATTGTAATGACGTTGTTTGATATTAGGACTAGCAGTAGGCCTAAATAATTTTTCAGTTAGGCTATCATTTTTTGCACCAGGCTATTGTTAGCTGAGAGGCGATAATCATGTCAGTCTGTAGCCTATTTGATTTAAAATGGAATAGCAATTACGGCAGAATATGTTATGGTAGTTAAGTTAAGTTATCCTTCATTGGGTTAGGGTTAGGGTTGGTCTGTTCTGTTTTAATGTGTCGCTGTTATGTATAAAACGCCGGTCATCGGGAAAATAAGCCCCGACAGGGCGAACCGGCTTGCTTCACCCTGAAGGTGGTGCTGGTGGCTTATTTTCGATAATGACCGGCGACGTTCTATACATTATCCCGCTTATTACATGGCTACTTGCCAAAACGAAAAAAATAACTTCACACGGTGTGTCTTTTTACAGTTTATCTGTTACCAGCATTCGTAGTGTTGATTAGCAGAGAAATAGTCCGCCAAACACCAACGTCTTTGGCGTCGCCTAGCAACCGAGTACGCTTGGGTCACCGAGTACGCTGGGATAAAAAAAAAAGCGTCAATTATACTTAAGATCGTAAGCGTTTCTGAATAAAATAGCTTTTGAGTAGCTTAGCTCTTTTATTGACCAAGTAGGCCTAATGCGGTATCTCCATAAAAGTTACATTTTTTCAAGCATTTCTGAACAAATAAAACTGCTTGTCCCCCAGTGTTGCTAGATTGGGCCGGAATCTTGCAACACTGGCGACCCCCATGACGGCAGAGGGAGAGTTATTATCATTTTGAAATAATGTTAATTATGTGTAATTAAAAAATATATATTACTTAATTCTAATTCTAATCTTATAGACAATAAGAAAAAGATTTGAAGAATTATCACAAAAGTGCTCTTCAAGATGCAGAAGTGAGAAGTGTTAGACTGTTTATTAACAAGGCGTTAATGCTTTGAGAAATGCATTTGTCTATTAGTGAAATCAAAATCATGTTATGGCCTTGATGCCCTGGCATGTGGCCTTTGTGCCCTCAAAAAATTGCCCCGCTGCAGGCCAAGTGGCCTTGCCCCTCATATCACGAAATTCCAGGCATGCGTACCATACAAATAGATCGCAGCAAGTTAACATTTTGGCAAGTTTGGTCTCATATGTAGTGGTTATCTGCCATCCTCTTTATAATGAAAATTTGCCATTTTAATCACTGTTATGCTACTGTATGGAACTTGGTCCCCATCTTCTATTTTGTGTGTTCTGCAGCATCTGGATTTGACTGTTGCCCGTTCTGGATTTGACTGTTGCTACAATTTCCTCTGCTGGGTTCGCTTGATCAAGTAAGATACTTTCTGGTTTCTTAAAATGTAATGTTGCTTATACATTTTCTAGCAGTTGGAGCAGTTGGCCACAGAACAAATAATGATACTACTACTGCTACTACTACTAATAATAACTACACAATGCATTTCCTGCAGAAAATGGCACATTTCTATGTTCTTGTCTAGTTTGTAGCAATGAAACAGACAACACCACCATTCAACAATGTGTTTATTTAAATACAACATTAGAAACAATGATTAATGATACATTTTACTTTCTTTTTTTTTTTCTGAAATGTCTTTTAGAACAAAAATGAATAGAAAGACTGTGCCTGTCTCCTTATCAGCCTTAAGACGAAGGACACGTGCAGACGTTCAAAAAAGGCCAGGAACTGCAGTCCCTCCTCAACTCCCTCCACCCCCGGCACCAGCCCTCAACATGGAGCCTTCTTCAAGCCTGGCCTACAGACCAACATGGCGAGGGGAAGAATGGCCGATACCATTCCCTGCTCTGGTGAGCAATAACCGACAAATACTGGAGGGTCATTCTGTGCCACAGATTTTGGAAAAAATTCTGACAACCATCACATATTTTCCTCAAACTTTGTCTATAACTTTTGTCATTAATTAATAATGTCAATAGCTAATGTCGGTATTATGAGTAATGAGGATAAACACTGAAACGTGATATATTTGATACACTACATTTTAGCTATATTTCATGTTTGTCAACAGCGGCCGAGTTCCAAATCCTTAGCTTGCTGGAAACCATCAAACAGCAAAACGACCAGCTTGTGGCTAAGGTGAACCTGCTCACCAGTAGGATGAACAGCACCCCGGGGCCAGATGCGGAGATGCCAGACAGCTTTCAGTTTCCCCTGGAACAATTGGAGGCAGTGGAGGCATTTGTTTTTCTACATTTCTGGAAGCTTTCAACAGAAACAAAAACATTTTAAATGCAACTAACCTCAGGAATGTTTACCTACCTGTCTATTTAAAAAAGATGTCTTTGCCTTTTAGATTTCATCTTTGGCCACCATTGGAGGCCAGGATGTGAAGAGGGTGACCTGGAACATCCTGGGCAGGCTGTTCACAGATGAGGTCTCCCATCAGATCAATTGGAAGGGTGTCAACAACAAAAAGCCTTTTAGTAGGATGGCAACAAAGACCTTGCTTTTCAGTAAGTATATAATTCACAGTAATATTAAATACGCTCCAAGTCACGTTTGTTGGGGCAGCCTTAACAATCTTAGCAACCTTCATACCAATATGAAGGTTGCCTTTTTTAAACTAGGCTACTATACCAGGCATAGACCTTTTTTTTTTTACATTTGATGTCTCTTTTTTTTTACTCGAAATCAAACATAGTATGACCATGACACCCTGAGCAGCTGATGGCTACTTTGCCTAAGCACATTTTAGTGCTTAGGCAGGTAGGCCTATGCCTGATGGTATGTTTAACACAATGCAATAGCTAGCGCGTCAGTGAAAACCTGACACGGTCACTTATTTAGTAGGGACAATATGCTAGTGAAAATGTTCCTGTTTACTATCAGACAGTGCAATAATGAATGATAATAACAAAAATCCTACCTTTCTGACATGCACTCTGCTGTGAGACTTCCTCTTTTTGATTCCTTCAGTTTCCTTCGGCGTTGACCATGGGTGCGATTCTAGAAAGTGGATATGCCAATACTAGCCTGGGTATACCCATGCTGCCTTGCGCGCGATTTCATTTCCAGCTTTACTTTCTTTCACGCAATCCACCCAACCCGTGGATTATCCACGGTGTCCGTGGGTATGAATGCACAACCGCGCATCTCTACTAGTCTTTACTTTAGGCTACTAGTTTCTTTACTAGTTAGTAACACTTGATGCCCGTGAGCTCCAGCTGTTCACGGGATTCCCTCAAAGTCAACAGTGGATACGTCATGCGATTCCCCCAAATTTCTGGCATGACAAACTTTCGTCGTGGGGGTTTCGAACGTTGCAGACGAAGCATGTCACATTACAAGACCCATGTGCCATGGCAACGCCATTGCTGTAGAAGGCCTACTCTCATTGGTTGAATCGTTGAGAAAACGTTTTAGACTCAATCAATATAAGGTCGCGGGGAGCGAAGCTCTGTTCGTTTGTATAGTAACAATGTAAGGCCAAAACATTACTAAGAAACGAAATAGTTCATCAATACAGGCTAAAAAAAATGATTATTATAATTTGTTTATTTTCCATGAAAAGTGGGGTGGCCATTGGCCCCGCGGCCTCATAGGTTCCGGCGCCTATGAGTGGATTATCATGTCAAGAGAAACGCACCCCAGGTGTGGGCAACAGGCCCATCATGTTATCAAAGTAAACGCACGCAAACGTATTGGCTGCCTGGTGGTTGCGATAGATTTCAATAATAATTCTCTGCCGTATCGATACACAAATACCAGCTGCGCTTTCTCGCTCTCTTCTCTCGGACAGAGAGTTAACAGACACACATCAGCGCCAACATAACCCCTCCCCTCACTCCGGTCTCTGGCAGTAATTACTAGTCTCAATGCTGTGTGTTAGCTAAAGGTTAGCAAACAGAGCTAGCATGTCAAGTGCAGTGCCTCCGCGACCAGTTTAAGTAGAAAAGGAAAACGGCAGGAGTGCTGTTTAGAAATACTTTGGATTTTAGGCAAATTACCAAAAGACGCATGGGGGCGGGGCTAAGGATCATCCTCTACATTAGGGCTCGTCTTATACAGTTTTAAATTATCAAATAATACCGGCTGCGGTTGTTCAGCTGGTTCTATTTGCCGTTTATTGCTTCGTTTTCGAAATGTTTCAAGGTGCTTGCTCCAGTAGTCTTCTCCTTGCTGCTACAGTAGGCCCAAAACAAAATACTCGGTTTATCGAAGCACTTTGCATGTTTGCATGCCTAACAGTTGCCATTAATGCACCCTGTTGTTCACCAAATGTGTGCATTCTTCTTAAAGTTAGTAAAAACCTATTACATAAAATCTGTCTGTTTGATTACAGGTGCTGTGAGGAAAAACGTGGTGACACGGTCAGCCACGGACGCGGAGGTCACCAAACACGCCATCAGGTGGTTCAACCTGGCGGCGGATCGGGCGGCGAGGAGACGTGTCCTTCCTCCATCCACTCCTCCACCCGAATAACAATTAAACAATCTTTTGATTGAACTTCTTGTCGTTCACCAGTTATTCATTTTCTGATATTTTAGCTGTATATAGCGCAGCATTTCATGTTGTAGCCTAATAGATAACATATTTTATGTCTGCACCGACCTATGCCTATAAAGCACTAAATTAGGTCCACAAAATGAATGTAAAGTAGCCTAGCCAACGTAGACTACGTAACAAAAACAGAATAGGCTATAACCTATAATTTTCCATAAATGTAAATGTCAATTTTCTATTTTTCTATTGAGTAGTGATTACTTTTGTGCAGTAAATTGATGTCTTGACTTGAAGCTTTTCTGTTATTGTTATGCCTATTGACAATATTGTTAGGTAAAACATACAAGGCAATGCATATTTAAACGTATGCCTAGGCCTATATTGCTGTAGCCTAGGCTAGGAATGATAGTTTTGAGTTTTATCCTATAGTTTAGTTTATCCTATAGTTTAGTTTATCCTATTTTATCCTACAGCAAGAACAGAAGGGATTTTGAAAATAAGATAAACGGGTCCAAAACGGACCCGGGCCAGATGAGCCAGGATCTTTATGAGTCCGTTGCGGTTCCGCGGCGGATGTCTGTATACATTTCCGGGTAATCGCGGATCCGGAGCGGATGCGGCGCGGAGCCACTGCGGATCCGTCCCTGAGTGCAAGTGAACTCCGATACGGGTCCGTTTCGCGGGTCCGTTCCGGAAGCCGCAATACCTCCGCCGCGGAGTCCTTTTGCTGTGTGGGAACGAAGTAGAAATACTTCGTTACTGTACTTAAAGCTAGGGTGGGTATTAATTAATTAATTTCTTTACTGTAATATTTGGCAAAACTGTCCTAATAGCCAGTCAGCTATATGTAGGTGAAGTGCTCTGAGAATATCTGCTCATAACTTTGCTCTCCCCTGCCTCTGTGGGCCGCACCCAAAAATTGCCACCGCTCATGTACACTTTGACCAATCAGAGCGAGGCTCCGATTCTCCGTTCTTATTGGCTGTGGGACTGTCCGGTCACCTTGGCAACGACGTTGGTGCGTCCCTGCGTGTTTCGTCTTCCTATCAATGTAACTGAATTCACATGAACGCGCATAACTGACGTTCGGTGGGAGGAGCTACAGCAGGTAGCGTGGCAGGGAGAGGCCAGAGAGCACGCGACGGAATCTCAACGGCTGTTTTCGCCCACCCTAGCTTTAAGTCGTTTTTTTGGATATCTGTACTTTACTTTACTATTTATATTTCTGTTGACTTTCACTTCTACTTCACTACATTTTGCAAAGAAAACTGATACTTTGACTCCTATACATTTCCCCTGAGACCTTCGTTACTCGTTACAAAATCAAATCTATCTTTAGAAAAAAAATGAATCATGAGACCAACGTCGGGGCTGTGGTGGAACACAGACTGCAAGCAAGCAGGTTAGTGAATCAGTGGTCCTAGTTTGCAAGTTAAATCACTGGTTAATCACGTTAATGCGCAATTGCAAACAAGTGCTCTCAAAGCCGGTTTGTTGATTCCCAGTGATGCCAGCTAGCGAGCGACTACATGAGCAGAGTTCCACTCTAATGACTGGTTTCATGATGGAAGCACCTGCTACTCCTACAACAAACCACGTGGAGACGAAGACCAACACCTGTGGCCATATTTGCGAGAAATGTTTTCTTCTGTTGGAGTGAAAGACTCTTCGTACCGGATGAAGAGCCTCTTATGCCCAAAGCTACTGAAACACTGGCGTTCAAAAACTCCCCATCCAACCTCAGGAAACACATTGAGGTAAATTAAGATTAATCCCATGAGCCGCAACATTAATGTTTAGTTATCATAATTAGCATAAACCTGCTCAGATATCTAGCAGTGTTTCCCACAGGGTGGAGTATATCTGTGGGGGGGACAGGTGTCTGATCTTCTAGTTGAGCTATACATGGTGTATGTTAGGCTGCTGTCTCTGTTTGTACCTCCTTGTCCTTGGTCATGGTGGCCACAGCACTTAAAAGAATAAACCTCATAATTCTCAAAATTCTGACCCTTTGCTTTTTTATTAACAGCATTTACTTGTACTTTTACTTTCAATACTTAAGTACATTTAATATCAGAAAATTACTTTTGATACTTAAGTACAGTACATATCAGATACTTTAAGACTTTTACTCAAGTAGTATTCTAATAAGTGACTTTCACTTTTACTGGAGTCATTTTCCAGTAAGGTATCTTTACTTTTACTCAAGTATGGCTTTTGGGTACTTTATACACCACTGCTGTGAACAGGTGTTCACACAGGTGTGCGTGTGTGTGTAGTTGTGGATGTGTGGGTGTGAAGTTGTGTAGTTGTGGATGTGATGGTGTGTAGTTGTGGATGTGTGGGTGTGTAGTTGTGGATGTGTGGGTGTGTGTTGTGTGTGTAGTTGTGGATGTGTGGGTGTGTAGTTGTGGATGTGTGTGTGTAGTTGTGGATGTGTGGGTGTGTAGTTGTGGATGTGTGGGTGTGTAGTTGTGGATGTGTGGGTGTGTATGGGGCTGTTTTCCATCTGATGAATGGACATAATCTAGTGTTTCCCATTAATTTCCTATGGCGGTCACTTTTGACCGGGAACACCATGGGTGTTACAAAGTTGACTAAACCACTCAAAATTCAATGAAAGTAGTGATCAGCAATTTTATATGTTCAAATGTCTAGTGTGGAGGATATCATAGGGCCTTGAGGCAATCAGATGTAAAACACAATATTTATGATTGATTAAAGTTGTAAATCGGTCAGATTTGACCCGAACACGACAGGAGGGTTAAGATGAAGAAAAGCAAAAAACTATTCTGACAAAGTTATAGAATTAGATTTTCTCTTCTACCATGGGTAATTCTCCCTGACAGGCTAAAGTGACTAAGTAACATTACGTGCAATTGGGGAAACAGCAACTGGCTTATCTTTGAACGTGTTTATCTTTATATAATTTGGCTCTCCGTAAAGCAGAGTGTGAGTCACTATCTGAGGGCTATGTAACTTCTCTTTTCTAAACTGCACAACACACAAACCCTTGGATGGACTTTTACCTTGGACTGACAGTTTTTCTCTTAAGTGAAGCTCCAGTACAAAGATAATGCTTTGAGACTCTGAACATTAATGTCAGATGGAAAAATAAGGATGCAATATACATTTTTTCCACTTTGTATTTTTGCAAGGAGCAAAGAATGTTTAATACAATAAATGTAAGGTTTTTCAGTTGGAAAAAATTAAGGGCTGCCTAAAATGTTTTGATCCAATTGCACAAATGTAAGTTTATCAGTTGGCCTACCAATGATTTAATGATTACTTTGGCAAGCCTGGAAATTTACGAATTTCCAAACCAAGTCTTCTAGACCATACTAGGTTTTGGCAATTATACCCCTCCCTTTGTATTATGAATTTATCAAAGATAAAGTACGATGCACCATTTTGTTCAAGCCAAAAATTACAAAGCAATATTATTTTTCATTATAAAAATATCAACCTTTCACTAGACATTTCTTTCAAGTCTCTACTTGTTCTCTTGTTTAGATTTTGAGAACATGACTTGACAGGCAAGATAAACTGTGAAACATACGGTTTATGCTTTAATGTCTCAATTTTGACATCATTTTTTTGTCCACCTTAAATACAAAACAGTCTTGAAATTCAGATTAAAGAACTCCTTGAACATGAATTAGAAAAAGAAGTGACAAAATAAAAATTATTTTTGCCTGAGTAGCAAATCAAGTATTAAAATCAAAGGTCATTGTTACTTGTTTCACAGAGTTTGTTGTTACTTTTAATAATGTGGATTGAACAGTACATGCATTCATTTTTTGGACTTTTGTCTAATTCTATGAGCACAGGCCTTACCTGTAATAACTCCCAGCCACCCTCTATATCAAAACACCAAAAATGGATGAAAAATAAAGTATTTTAATCCATGTTGCAAAATAGTAACATCTAGAAAGAGAGATTATGTGAAAAGGAATGCATCTGGCTCCAAAATTATTGAATGCAGATGTAGTATTTCAAATAGGCCAGGCACATGATGGATGCATTGTACATTTTTAAAACAATGCTTCAGTGTGCCTTTCTGGTTTCTTCTGGCTAAGCGGAGGAAATGGTAGGCCTACAGGAAATGTGAGGAGACATGCAAATTCATATTTGGAAAGTAATTTTTATTTGTTTTTAACAGTGTACAGTTAACATAATGCCGTGTTGAGTGGATAAAATATTTGTACTGCCAAAACCAAATAAAGAATTAAGCCTTAACAAGTTTTTTTAAGATGTTACGGAATACATAAGCCTAAACAGAGGAATGCATTGATTTTTCCAAATGAAAATACAAATAAATAGGAACAATTTGAATCCATATCATTAATTAAAATAAAATAAAGGAATGTTCAGGAAATCAACTCTGATATATGAACCAGAAGTGTCCTCAGCCTCCTCTCAGGCGGAGGCTCAGGTAGATGGTGCTGTGCAATACTACGTTGTAGTCTGAGAGTTTGTACCCCGCCTCCGTCATATCTTTGTCCTGGTGGATGAGTATCTGCTGGTCCACAGGGACCCCCTCTCTGGACTGGACCATCTTCTTGAAGTTGCCCACAGTCTCATCAGGTTTGATGTCATAGGTGCTCGTCTTCCCCTTTTCGTTTCGGAGGAACACCTGGATGGTCGCAGGCTGGTTCACCAGGCGGAGGCTCAGGTCGATGGTGCTGTGTGATACGACGTTGTAGTCTGAGAGTTTGTTCCCTGCCTCCGTCATCTCTCGGCTCTGGTGGATGAGCCTCTGCTGGTCCGCCGCGACCCCCTCTATGGACTGGACCCTCTTCTTGAAGTTGCCCACAGTCTCGTCAGGTTTGATGTCATATGTGCTCGTCTTCCCCTTTTGGTTTCTGAGGAACACCTGGATGGTCGCAGGCTGGGTCACCAGCAGGGAGACCCTCGCTCCAGAGTTCAAGCCGTAGTGGCTGATGGGTGTCGAGTCGTCGCTGAGGACAGTGTTCATGCCGTTTACATAGACCAGCTTCTGCGTCTCAGAGCGAACTCCTAGTTTCTCCTGGATCAGGGATTTCAGGGAGCCCACTGTGGCCTGTGGGTTCACACTCAGTGTGTGGGCAGTCCCATCCATCATAAAAATGGTTATATCCATGATGAAAAGACACCTGCAACATAATTTAATACTTTATTAAAATAAGTCAAGTATAAAATAATAATATTTCCACTGAAGTACCACAGTGTATTTCATTACAGCGTTGACAAAGACAGATTCTTACCTTGAGATCACTTTAGCAAAGTCCTCTAGAAAGCTTCAAGTCAGATGATTCTCGAGCTGCTGTCAGAGGTTTCGGATCACCACAGTTTATATACAGTCTGCCTCAGCTGATCAACACCCTCCTCTTTACGTCAGATTCGTTTTCCCCTCTCTGCCTCGATATCTTTCGGTTTCTATTCTCCCAACGTGACTCCTCTGTTATCGGTGCTGCATCTTTGTGATCATAACACAGCCTTGTGCTGTGTTTATGCGTTTATGAGGTCAGATCAGGTACATCCAGTTAAGATAAAGAAAAGCCAAAAAATATTCTGATGATTCATGAGAAACACGTCATAGTCTATTTTAAACCACACATGTAGTTTTGTTAGAGGTCAGTGTGTTATGCCATGAGGAGGGGCCAGAATAACAGAAACAGTAAGACAAAAAGTAATGTTAGGCAAGAGTCAATTATATTCTTCAGCTATCTAATGCAAATATATTTTATCTGTCTTGGCTGTTTTTGACGTTGACTTAGAGGCGTGGCTACGTCAGTGACTCACCGCTGTTGGCAGAAAGAGGCAACTCCTCTTGAACTTCGCCGCTTCCATAAAAAGTTATGGGAAATGTTTCAAGACTGGTCAGAGATGTTTTGTATAAAGATTTTATACTATACTATGAAAATGTTATATTTGGATTCTTTAACTATGACAAAAAATAAGGAAAGGGCATAAATCTATTAATTATGTTTGCCAAATTTCATATACATAAATGTAAATTTACAAGCCAAAGGCCTATTTTTGTGTTTTTTACAAAGAGTTTGAATTATATTTAAAAACCATTAAATGCTGTTACAACAAAAAAGGTAGAAAAACCAGGATGTCATGCATTGCCTTCGATATATGTTTGTAATTATACAATCAGGATTTGTGCCTTCGTGTCCTCTTTTTCCTTTTTTTGTAGTATTTATTTATGTTTTTCTATTTTAATTTTGTATTATTTTGTGTCTGTCTTTCCTTCTCTCCCCCTGGCATGTACATTTGACTGTATGTATTTTGCTGTCTGTTATTGACAATTTGCAAAATTGTACATGTGAAAAAAAGAAACTTTGCTGCTTCCACCCGTCAGATCTGGTATTCCTGAAGTTGTAATGCTTGTACAGTTAAACTACTGACAATGCCTGCAGAAAGACTGCCCGTCCGGAATGCGTCCATTTATATCTGTTTACTACAACAATATCTGGTTCTTCTGAAGAAGTATCCCATCCTCACTAAGTCTGTAACGAGGTCTGTAGCTTTGGCTGTTCACTGACTGTCAGTTGTCAGTTACTGTTCTGCAGCCTGGTGCTTGTTTGTGATGTTTGGCTTTAACCAATCAGCATCTTCCCCAAAAACCTCCCCTTACAAGTTAATGACACTTGATTTGATTTGATTGCAGTACCTTATCATGAATGTACCTGTTGCATATTGATTGGTGTGTGTTGTTGTGTGTCCTTGATATTTTCAGTGGCATCCTCACAGCTTTAGGAAATCTACTGTCTCAGATTTTGGAGGCCAGAAAAAGCGCAGCAATGGAGCCCTGGTGAATCAGCTGCACGGTGGTGTAGTGGTTAGCACTGTCGCCTCACAGCAAGAGGGGCCCGGGTTCAATTCCCGGGCTCTGTGTGGAGTTTGCATGTTATCTCCGGGTTCTCCAGCATCCAAAGACATGCAGGTTAAGTTAATTGATGACTCTGAAATTGCCCGTAGGTGTGAATGTGAGTGTGAATGGTTGTTTGTCTCTATATGTCTGCCCTGTGATAGGCTGGTGACCTGTCCAGGGTGTACCCTGCCTTCGCCCATTGACAGCTGGGATCGGCTCCAGCACCCCCGCAACCCTTAACTGGATAAGTGGTTACGGAAGATGGATGGATGGGTCTGGCCCTGACATACATAGGAGAAATGTTGACCCCGTATGAGCCAGCTCGCAGCCTTAGATCCTCAGGTGGGGCCCTTCTGGTTGTTCCAAAGTAAAGACTGAAAACCAAAGGCGACCGTGCTTTTGCCATAAGGGCCCCTCGGTTTATGAATGACCTGCCGGAGGAGATAAGGCTTGCAGAATCAGAAATCTCTTAAAACACATTTTTATAGATTGGCTTTTATGTGATGTCGTCGTTTTATTGGTTCATTTTAATTTGGTCTTGGTATTTTATCTTATATTTGTTTACTATATTTTACCAATATCACTTGATTTTATTTATTTTATTTTTTATTTATTTTGTTTGTTTATTTGATTGTCACTTGTTATTTCATTTTGTTTCTTATGCACTGTCTTGCTGGCTGGTATGTCAAAGCACTTTGTAAACCTTGTTTTTAAAAGGTGCTATATAAATAAAGTTCTTCTTCTTCTTCTTCTTCTTATTATTATTATTATTATTATATACTGAATAGTTATTCTCACATACCGTATAATTAATTAATTCAAGTGTAAGCCATTATTACATGCTCCTATGATATGTTGGATACATGACTGTTTGTAATTACAGAGCATAATACATTTATTTTTTACCTGCCAAAATCTTGTAAGATATAATAGTAAACATTGAATTATACGATAGAAAAAGTCTCCTAATAACTGGTATAAT